>NW_027286974.1:4375098-4415098 GCF_022747635.1 Hetaerina americana | reverse complement strand
ATCTGAATTTATTTAGTGATTTCAATCTTGAGTATTGAATCATCTTTCTTCCAAAGATTCCTAAACCCAACTCCATAAGCATTTCAGTGACGCTTTTCGGGTTTGATCGTAAGGCCTTTTTCACTCGGATCCCATACGCTACATGCATATTCTGAATCAAGCCTTAAAATAGCGTAAATACAAGTTTTAAATAGAATTTGAAATTGCTGTATGACTAGGGGGCAGGTCACTTATCTTAGTATGTTGACGACATTATTAAAGACCTCGATTTAATCTTATAGATCAGATGATTAACTTAAAATTGATTAGATTTCTTTGTAGATGTGTGAACAACTTGCGATACCTCAGTGCTGAAACATATATTTGGATCTTAATTCATTTAGTATGTTAAACCTTAAGCATATTGTTGTGTTGATTTTGTCCATGGTTACTGAAGTCGAAGTTTCTCCTTGAGCGTACGTCCAACATGAACAATATTCAACATTTGTGGATGTATGGACTGACGTGGAACAAACTCCCTAATGTAGATTTGACAGTGGTATTGATTTGTATATTTGTATGGTTTTTACAACATTACACTTGAGGTAAGTGAAAGGGCTTATCCATTTGAGAAGAACTATTAATCATTCCCTAGACACTAATATGGGTTACAAGTGGGATTTTTACTATCTATAACCATTAGCAGTTGCTATACCGTATTGACCGTGGGAAGAAGGAGTCCTAGAGTCTGTTAGTACTGGCATTTATTTCCCGAATTTTATATTATTGAAATTCAAAACCGTTCTAATCTGCACCTAATCATATATTAATACCTTGTCTCAACCACCAAGTTTCCCCGTCGTCAAGTGGTGACTCTATTTTAAATCTTTCCTCAGTTTTTCTTTAACATCCTCTCTATGGGATGTCATCAAAGCCTGCCTCTTAGTAAACGCTACTTATAGCGTAATTATATATCTCCTAGACCGGGACTTGAACTCCGGATCTTTCCACTTGCCGGGCGGACGATCTTAACCACTTGAGCTATCCAGGAAACGTAATTTACACTGAGATCTGCGATGCTTTATGTAACCAAGTGCCCCGATTCTTTTGGCCAAGAGATGGCGCTGGGGAGCTGTTGTATGATGTTGTATGGTTGCTAACCTACTATCCTTTCCTCTTTTGTGTGTTGTCTATTTCTCCTTTGTTGGGTGAAACAGCTCCCTAACGCCATCTCTTGGCCAAAGAATCGGGGCCCTTGCTTGCATAAAGCATCGCAGATCTCAGTGTAAATTACGTGCCTGTGTTCACCGAGTGTCTAAAATTCGCCGGCGTCCGAGGCTTCGGCCGCCGGGGTTTGGAGAGCGGCACTGCCGGACTCTCTCGGAAATCGAGGTTCCGATCGTGTTTTGTTTCGAGCGGCGGTTGACCGCCTAGTTCATCAAGAAGCGTGCAGTTTGACTCTCGACTTCTTCCGCCGGGAAGGCCGTGCTTTTGTTTTGTTTAGTGGATCAAGACTGACCTTGACTCCTGGTGTAGAGCTTAGGCTCCTTTTTATTTGCTACCGCCGGGTGCGTGTGGCGGGGAGGGAGCGTTCGTGAGTGTTTTTTTTTCTTTCTTTCCTTCTTGGAGTGCTTTCAGTGCGCTCTTCTTCTTTTCTTGGCGCTGGCGTGCTCCATTTGATTTCTTTCAAAATGGTCGTACGTCGCGTAAACACGCTCGCCTTGCAAGTTGATGAGAAGGCGAAACCCCCTACTCCGTTGGAGGTCCACCTCTTTACACTAGAGTCGCTGGGCCTCACACCCGAAGAGATTGTGGCGATCCAATTTGGATATAACCGCCATTTGGTATTCCTGAAGTTGGCAACTGAAGCTACTATGAAGAGGATTCTGGATAATATCCCACGAAAACTACCGTTTCCATCCAAAATTGATCTGAGGACGACGATTACCATTGACGAGACCTCCGGTAGCCCTTGTAATGTCAGGGTTCTATGTCTCCCCGTGGAGACCCCATTGGAAGATATAACAGGCGAGCTTCAACGTTTTGGAAAAATCCATCGCTCGTGGGAGAACAGGTGGGAGGGCGACAAATTGGCACGCGTGTTGACAGGTTCGAGAGTGGTGCGGATGACGGTCGAAAGAAATATCCCCTCGTACCTCCACATCGGCGGCAACCGGGCCATCATCATCTACGAGGGTCAGCGCCGCACCTGCGCCCGTTGCAACCAAGAAGGCCACGAGCGCAAGACCTGCCCGCGGAACCAGGGAGGGAAGAGCTATGCGGAGGCAATGTTTTTGGCCTCCAATCCGAACACCGCCGAAGAGATAGATGAGCCCGAGATGGCTGTGGAGGAGAGGGCGCGGTCCCTGATACTTATCGAGGGTGCACCCCCAGCTGTTCCCGCCGAACCCCCGCATCCCCCTCCACTCGGAGGGAAATTTCAGAGGGAACGAAAGTCGTCAACGGAAGAAAGGGATCCGAAGAAGAAGAGGACGGACGACATTGCACTGCTGATTTCGAGCATTGATCAAGCTGCGGTCCCTACCAGCTCGGATACACACTCACGACCACCAGCCCCTATCTCCGTGACCCCGTCACAAGAGGACAGATCATCCTGCGTCCTTCCTTTCTCTGGCCACGCCAACGATGCGTTCTTCCCGCAATCCTTGCTTCACGGACTTCCAACTCCCCGAGAATCACGGGTGACAGCGGGGGAGGATGTATCCGATTACGACTGTCCCCCTTCCTCAACGGCGGGCCCCTCGATTACGGTGTCACGGAAAATCAAGAAATTATCACCGGCCGGAAGTTGACACATGTACGAGCAAAACCTTGTCGACGTCAACAATCCCAGACATTCCATCCTCATTCTCCTTTGAGGACAGCCAAGGTGTCGACGATCTTCCCAGGGCTCCTCTAGAGGCGGACCAATTCGACCGATCTCCTTTAATTTCTCCCGACCACCAGTCCGCCACCCCGCCCCCCCCTGAGGCCACCTCCTGGGCTGGGACGGCCCACAGCTCTGCTCGCTCGAACAGGGCCCCCCGTGGAATGCCGCCGAGTAACCCGCTCTTCGTACAGACCACGGCTGGGTCTTCCTCTTCGGACGAGGTCGGAAGGGAGGTATGCGGTGACAACTCGAGACCTCGATCGTCGACCCGTCGGACGAAGCGTCCCGGGAAGCGGCGAAGCACTCGTCGCCCGGGTTCGAGCCGCGACCGAAGCGACGTAAGCCATGACCAGGACTCTGGTAAGTGATGTCCGGTGCCCATAGCTGTCCTCTCATTCCACCAATGAATATTATTTCGCTTAATATTGCTGGCGTTTATAGCGCTTTAAAAATTGCGGTCCTCCAACGTTTTTTCCGCGACCTTAGGGCTGATGTAATCCTCCTTCAAGAGGTAAAGGAGGACATAGTCTGGGATGCGAACATCTTTCAGGCTATCGGCAATTTCGCCGAAAGTCATTCTGGCACCACCACCCTAGTCCGAAATGGCATTCCGTTCTCTCATGTTCGCCGCCACCCCTCGGGCCGAATAACGTCCGTTATCGTGAATGGTATCCATATCACAAACCTTTACGCTCCCTCCGGTGAGCGCGCGAGGGCAGAGCGCGAAACATATTTCAATGAACTTCTCCTCCCCTACCTGTATTCCTTCTCGGGGAAGGCCATATTGGGCGGAGATTTTAACACTATCTACCACCGATAGGATAGTGCCTCGAACAGGGATAACGTGACATACTATCCAAGCCGGGCGCTCTCACTGATGCTCGACTCCATTGGAGCGATTGACGCAGTGCGTTCTTATTGCGCCGGTCCCGCCCCCTTCACGCGATCAGGGCCTAACTCTCGGACGCGGATTGACTACCTCTTCGTCTCGACATCCCTAAAGAATGATGTCCAGACAGTGGACACCCTCCCGGTGTCCTTCTCTGATCACTGCGCAGTGATCATGAGAGTTACGTGCCCGGACACAACCCCGGGCGCGCACGTCCACCGCTGCGGCTCCGTGTGGCGCATGGACCTCCGCGTGTTGGAGGACGCGACTCGTCGTGATTCTATCCGCACCCGGGTGTGTGCACTGATCGCGGCACTGCGTCCCGGTGCAAACCTCGCTCTATGGTGGGACGAGGTTTTCAAACCCCGCATTGTCACCCACATCAAAAGGCAAACTTTCGAGTGGCGTAGGGAAAAGAACTACACCATCTCCTTCTACCGCCGAGCGCTGGAAGAGCTCCTGCGTAAAGATGTGGCGCCGGAGGGTTTCCACGCCCAAGTGTCGTCCCTAAAAAAATTATCCTTGGCCACGAGCTCCAAAAATACGCTCCCCAACAGTGGCAAAAAGAACTGGACACGGATAAAGGGGGCCCCCTAACGCTATCTGAGCTTCGGCGCTGGATGAAATCCAACTCTGGCTCCGATATAGACAGAATCCCTGTCAGAGAATCTGCCGCCGGTGACACCAACCTCCTTAAGGAAGCGGGCCGGCACTTTCAAAACACCTTTAACAGGTATCCTCCATGGAAGGAGGGAGACGCACCCCCTCTCCCCCCTCTCCCTACGCTTCCCACAGATCAAAAAGACGATTTTTGTCGAGACATAAGTTCAGACGAACTGGACTGCGTCTCCTCCATGTTCCCGAAGGGCAAAGCACCCGGCTTGGACGGCCTACCCTTTGAATTTTATCTAGCGTACTGGGATGTTTTAAAACCTATTTTAACCCACCTTTTTAACTGCATTTTAGCTAGCGGCTCTCTGACTGCAAGTCAGAGGACCGCCGTGATAACGCTTATACCAAAGAAGACGCGGCCAAAGTCGTTCAACGACTTCAGGCCAATCGCCCTTTTAAACGCAGACTATAAAATATTGGCGCACGTCCTACGATGTAGAATGACGGCTGCTGCCGACATCGTCCTCTCTCCATCCCAGTACGCCGTGTCGAAAACGCGAAACATTTTCGATGCAGCACTTTTAATTCGCGACATCATTTTTTCCGCCCCCTTGTATGGCGATCGTTTTTTATCACTGGTGGCTATCGATCTTGAGAAAGCATTTGACCTGGTCCGGATCGAATGGATTCTCACCGTGCTCAAGAAGATGGCCTTCCCCGAGTACTTCATTCGTGCCGTATCAACGATGTATAACGGAACATACTCTATAATTAGGATAAACAATGCCACATCGCCGCCCATCCCCGTCAGTAACTCCGTTCGGCAGGGCTGCCCACTGTCAATGCTGCTGTTCGCCCTTGCCTTAGACCCCATACTCAGACGACTACAGAGCAGTGGAATCGGGGTACGTCGTCACGGCGCCGTCTGCCTGGGCGTCGCATACGCTGACGACATAACGCTCTTCGTAGACGACCCGTCCCACATGGCCCTAGCCCACGACATATTAACGTCATACGAGCAGGGTGGTATCTTCCTCAATAACCGGAAATCCGGGTTTTTGCTGCTGAAGGGCGACCGGCCCTCGACCTCCATCGGTTGGTCAGAAGCGCCCTCGCTCAAAATCTTGGGGTTCTGGTGGGAGAGGGAGTTGGCTCCCACGATTGAGCGAAACTGGGGAATTATTGACCATCATGTAAAATGGAGTGTTGGAAAGCTTTCGCTCCCTTCCCTCCCGATCGTGACCCGCGTCCGCCTCATCAACGGGAAGTACCCAGTATGTGGCCCATCTATGGCCCTTACCCACTAAATACAACGCATACTTTATTAGAGTGTCCAACCAAATGATCTGGAATGGCTACGTAAAGAAAGTGTCCCGAAACCAGCTCTATGGCCCGTTTGAGCAGGGTGGTCTCAATTTAACCGATACATCTCTAAAGGCGAAGGTGGTCTATGCGAAGCTTAGCCTGCGCATCCTCGGCGGTGACGACGCGTGGCGCAAGGCACTCCTCAAGGACGCGTGGCAGGAATTCGCGCGCGACGTATGCCACCGGAGGGCATTTGATGAAACGAAAAAAAGTCGCTTCTCTCCTGCGAGATGGAGAAGCAATTCGAGTGAAGACCCTGTATGTCAGAGCGCTTACCGAGCAGCAACAAAATATATCGAAAAGAACGATTTCTTGGAAAAACTGGGCGACCAGCAGGGCGAACGATGAGGCACGTAGGGGAATGTTTAACCTAATCGCGAACACAGTCATGACGAGGGAAGTGAGGCACCACCTTCGGCTAGCCGATTCGCCCCTTTGTCCGTCATGCGGTCGAATAGACAACGTCGCGCATCTCATCCTTGGATGCAACGATAAAATCAGAGAATGGGAAGCTCTAAAAAAGATCTATAAAACCTGGGACGTGTTCGGTGGTGGTGCCATTACCTACATGAATCTGATCACCTTGAACTTTCGGCTCTTTCCGAGCTTTAAATCCTTCATAATGACCACCCTAATCGTGGAATTCACACAGATGAGAACCGCGAATAAACATTCCGCTAAAGGCATGCAAGCATTGGTGGAACGGATGTGGCTGCCCCCGGTACCGGACACACTTCGTCCGTGGTTAAAAAGTTGTTTTTCTGAATAACTGTGCTTCAAAGCTATCAATAATCCCAACCAAATCTAATGTTCCGTTGCTAATCCAAATATTTCCTTCAATATTTTGTGAACCCTGCCTTTATTATTTCCTTCCACAGTATTGGTCATGGTCACAATTGTTTCATGCAATGTATATGAATTTATGTCTATGTAAGTGTGTAACCATAGTAGGAAAAAAAATACTCTGTAACCATAATCTGTAAGCTGACAATGTGTATAATGTAAACACTAGCAGTGTAACATACTAGACCGAATAAAACTAAATTCAACCATAGCTCAAGTGTTTAAGAGCAGCCCCCAATGGCAAGTGGAAAGATCCGGAGTTCAAGTCCCGGTCTAGGAAACTTTTTTACCCTTGTGATCTGCCTGATTCCACCTTCCCCACCTCTACTGAGTTTGTCCTTTTTTTGTGTGTTCCTATTCCTTTTCCTTGTATCTATTTATCCATGTGAATGAGTATTTGTACACCGTTTGGCGGGATTTCTTGTTTGAATCCGCGTGTGTATGTATGTATGTATATATATATATATATATATATATATATATATATATATATACCGAAAGATACTGCTCTTTTTCCATCTTAGCGAAAATCACGTAAAACACGTCTTACACTCGAATGGTTGCCAAATCCAAACTAACCTTTAAATCAGTCTGAAATTTGTTTCACCGTCATTTGATAGATGGCAGCACACGATGATAACATAAACTTCCCTCAGGAACGCCCTTTGTCGTCAAACACGGGTACTTATTGAACCACCCTCGTATGTCTGTATGTGTATATATATATATATTTCCCTTTCCCCTAGCGTGCAAACCGTCCACAATACGTCCAAATCACACCTCACATGTCCCCCCTTGTCCAACTCTCCTCCGAAATTGCCAAGCTGTTTAAGAGAAAAACTCAATCTCTTAGCTCCCGGATAACTTCTCCACCACCAACCAATCCAAAACCCACCCTCACCCCAGGGGAAGAGAAAAAACCCTCCCTCCCTCTCGCATCCCGACAACCCCTTTTCCCCAACCCCTCCCTATCTGCCACCCCAATCAAGACCCCATCCAAGCACCACGCCCCTTAAGGCCATTCCCAATCCATCAGCGGCGCGGACTCCTCCGCCATTTCAACACACTATCTCTCCTAACTGTTCTTATCCCAACCGTGCTATATATCTATCAGCGGTTTTTTTTGTCCGAAGAGAGAGGACCGAGAACAATCCTTAACTCGTCACGCTTCTAAATCTGCAGCATCTCCATGCTTCAACGCGTTCCCATGGCAACCTGGACCGGGGAAAATCTCCTCACTCCCACGCACGAGCACTTCACTCGGGCTTATCTGTTCCTCAGTAAATCTGTTTTTTTCTCCCTCTCTCCCTCTTCTCCATCCACACCCAAAAACCAACCAAACCTCAGCCACATCACTTCCTTTTAAAACCCTCCCTCACCCCACACACACACGGACGTCTCGTAAGAACACTGTCACAGATACACGTCAGTCCTTACGCTGCCAACGGAGAAGTTATCACAAATCAAAATACACTTACCTTAATCACTCCTTATATTAAAACACGCACGAGATCCATCACACAAAAATACATTTCGTCTATACATCAATTTTAGTCTTCCCTTCTTATTCAAAGCACTCCGTCAATTCGAAGTATGGCTACGTCTTCTTCTTGTATATTCCATCTTCTTCTTCATGTCCATTCCACTCTTTAGTACAGCACCCTCCTCTGGAAGTCCTCCTTCTTAAGGCAGTTTTAAGACTATTTTTAGTTTTCTCCCTTCGTTTCTTTGCTTTATTATTGATTGCCTCTCTTCCCCACTCATTATCTTGTGCCCAAGTGATACATACAATGACCCCAAGTATCACAATTTAATGCATTTTATGGGAATATATGAAAAAGTCGCAAAAGGGGGTGAGATCTATTAAGATAGGAAGAGGATGGGTAATCGAAGGATCAATGGTGATTGAATTTACTACCATTCGAACAATCTGAATAATGTGGTGCTGAATGGTGAATTGATTGCGGTGCGTGGTGCACGTCCAAAGATCCATCCATCCAATCGTGTCATTCATGGTAATAAAATAGTATTAGTGTGTGTGTTCTCTGTTGATTTTTATTAAATTCAGTTCATCAAATATTATCATTCAGATCACAGTTTATAATGACGATCGGTAAGAAGGACAGAGACCAGAGAGAAGGAGAGAGAGTAAGAAGGACCTGTTCTCAGCAAACAACTTGCAGTATTTTTTAGTAATTTCTTGATAAATTTTAGGGGATATACGAGGGTCATCCGGAAAGTAGTACCCGTTCGTGCCGCATGAAGTGCTGACGACGCGAGTAGCCGCTGGACGAGGTCAGATAGCTTCAGTGGCTTGTCTGCCTTCTCTGAGCCAAGTTGCGTGACGCTAGCATTGCCTGTGTTGTTTCTGTGATTGTTTACAATGTTTAAAAAAATTGAGAACGCCGCCAGTTGTGAAGTGAGGGCAGTGATTAAATTCCTCAATGCAAGAAACGTTCGCCCATGTGATATTCATCGCCAATTAAAGGAGGTGTATGGAGACAATGTAATGGACGAGTCGTCTGTTCGGCGGTGGTGTCGCAACTTCAACATGGGGAGGGGGAACACACACGACGATGAGCGTTCGGGGAGACCGTCTGTCATTACAGACCAACTGGTGAGCTCAGTTGACGAATTCGTGAGGAACGATCGGCGCGTCACAATTGATGACATCTGTGAGCATTTTCCCAATGTTTCTCGAACAATTGTTCATGAAATTGTTAAACACCATCTGCATTATGCAAAAATTTGTGCAAGATGGGTCCCTCGCGTATCTCAATGAGCTGGCGGCGAAGGACTATGCAGCAGGAATACAGAAACTTGTCACACGTTATGACAAATGCCTTAATTTGCTTGGAGATTATGTTGAGAAGTAGTTTAAAGTATCCTCTTTCAAATAAAATTTTTTATGTTTGTTAATATTTACTTTTGTGTCTTTATTTCACGAACGGGTACTACTTTCCGGATGACCCTCGTAGATGGTAGGTGGCTAACGTACTGGCTTCCCACCCAGAGGGCCCGGGTTTAAATCCCGGCGGTGTTGAATATTTTCCAGGGGTATCTCGATCCCTACTTGAGGTGCTTTGTGGGGAGCACTTTGAGTGAGTACGCCGTCCGTCGGATGGGACGTTAAACTGTTTGACCCCTTGGTGCCTTTCGGTATTAAGAGTAGGCTAATGCCGACGCCGGGTTTCTCTCCACCCTTAATCCTTTCCTGTCCATCCCCTATGGAGCAAATGACCTCATCTGTCGGTCGCCTAACTCCTAAATACTATTACTACTTGATAACTTTAACCCATGAACTTCACCAAAAACTATGTGCTGATCCGTTGCTTCTTGATTTTGTCAATTTCAATTTATTCGACGACAAACAGTGAAAACAAGGGCAACAGAGTACTATAGCATAACTGGTCATACCATACGTACAGCTCGACGATCCGCCAAGAGCACAGACACGGCTCCTCATTGGGTTGCTCAGGCAACTAGCACCGCTATAGTGGGCACGGGGTTATAGTTCGCCTGATGGCTGCCAGATGGCACCAGTTCACAGTACATTAATTACACAGACCTAAGTGCCTACTATCGACATTTTTCTCGCAGTTTTTGACTCGAAAATTATTTTTAAAATTTATCCAAGAAACCATTTTATGCCTCAAGGTATCAGACAGGACAGTTGAAAATAAATTGTCTCGCATAAGAAATCATCTGAGGGTTATGGAAAACATTTAAGTAGATCATTGGCAACGGGAAGCTGTATGGTCCAAAATTACCTTCCTCACGTAATCCAGAGCACCAATTTGGCAACGCCGCCCAACTGCAGCCCCGACAATGTGGCAACACGGCCTGAATTGTGCGAACGTGAATAAAAAGGAGCTTGAAACGAGGCCAACCATTTTGGAACGCACTTGGATGGCGTTATAGGAATCCGTGACGCACGTAGTTCTCACTTTCGACGCCTTTCAGGAAGTGTAACGGAAGAGGCAGAGGCCACCAACCTTTGGTTTGACCGGAGGCAAAGGTATGATGATTGGATGGACCGAGGAGCCTGCCAGTCCTTTTCATTAGTAGGACCGTAATTGCCTCCATAAATACACTCTGCTGACCTCTCGTTCTTGACGGCCCAATCCCCGTTACATTTCACCTTGATCGCCAAACCCTCGTTTCATCACTGCGACACGGCCCGCTCCTAATTGGGCCGAGTCGTTTCTTTCCTGATAAGGCCCCCATAAGGACCTTTCAGATCCTCAATGTGACCACAAGTAGGTTCCAGGAAAACCAAGTTTCAAAACTCAACGAAAACCAAGAGCTATGACTCTAGTAAAGTAAGTATCGGCAACAATAAACGGATGACAAGAAGTACCTACGAAGAATAATCCCTACGAAGAACGCCTTGGTATTATGAACCAAAATATACTAAATGAAGTAAGAATATAAATAAATAAATGAATATATATGTATATCCTAAGTTCAGTCCTTCTCTTCCTTGAGAAAGGTGGCTTTAATCACAGAAAATACGAAACCGTGTGAGTTTCTTTTCTTTTTTTGTGTTTTATCTTTATCCATCACTGCTAACTTAAAATATTATATATATATATATATATATATATATATATATATATATATATATAGATATTAATTTATTTATATTTTTGTGTTTTTTCAAACATAATTTCAATATATATTTATGAAAATCTACATTGTACCCTTCAAAGTAATCCCCATTACATATTATACACTTTTCCCGACGGTTTTTCCAACCTTCAAATCACTTCAAGAAATCATTTCTTCCTGATCTTGTTTAGCTCCTCCTTCGACGCTGATTGACGAGTCTTTATCTCTCGCCAAACGTAGAGCGTAGCGTCGTCCTTTCATCGGCCTCTTTCGGGTTTCGGGAATGAGAAAAAGTCACTGAGGGGCCAGATCTGGGGAATACGGTGGCTACGGCATCATTAGTGTGTTGTTTTTGGCCAAAAAACAATGGAAAAGTAACGATGTGTGAGCAGTGGCGTTGTCATGGTAAAGCAAAATCCAATTTTTGTTCTTCAACACATATCCGGACGATTGTGGCGGATTGCTTCGCGTAAATAGCGTATAATTTGCAGTTGATATTCCTTATTTACCGTTCTATTCTGTGGCAGGAACTCAGGATGCACCACGCCAAATAAAATCGAAGAAAACTGCAAGTAAAACTTTCACATTCGACCGAACTCGTACGTCATTTCGCGTGTTTGTCAACTTTTTATCAAAGATGTATCTTTGTATTGAATACGAATATGAGAATACTTGATTCAAACCGCTAAAATTAAAGTCGTTCCCATCTAAACCAAAGCTGATATTAAAACGATGTTTAAATGATTATTTAGAAGCAGTTTAATGTCGGAGAAATTATCGTTTCGGTAAATATCACAACATTTTTTAATTTGTTCAATTTTTTTGCTTTGTTTAATTAATAATGTGTTTGGTATCGCACAGTTTGAGATATTAATTAAAAGAATTAATCTTCCTTTCTTGTGCAATCTCTGTAATATATAACTTTTCAGTTATAACTTAATTATAACTTTTAAAAATAATTAATGTATATTCCACAAGTCAGTCGTGCAAAACAAATGAAGTGTTAAATATATTCTAAACAATTCGATATTCACTTGTTTCAAATTAAAAAAAATGAATTACGTTTTCCGTTGGTTGCCAAGGAGATAAATAACTTTCTCGCTATGAAAAAAAATGAAGATTATAATTGCGTGAATAAAAAAATAAATTGCGTAGCAGATTATATAAACGGAAATTATTAAAATTTTAGGAATAATACCAAATTTCGAGGGTGGATTTCTTGAAATAAACTTAAGGGCTGTTTATTCAAGCATATCAAACATAAATTTATAAAATAATATCATAATTAAAAAAATTAATCTGCCTTTCTTGTGTAAGCTCTGTTAAATATACCTTTTCCTTTATAACTTAATTATAACTTTTAAAAATAATTAATGTATATTCCACAGGTCAGTCGTGCAAAACAAATGAAGTGTTAAATGTATTCTAAACATTTCGATATTCACTTGTTTAAAAAAAATGAATTACGAGTTCCGTTCGTTGCCAAGGAGATAAATAACTTTCTCAAAACTAAAAAAAATGAGAATTAAAATTGCGTAGCGGATTATATAAATGGCAATCATTAAAATTATAGGAATAATATCAATTTTCGAGGGTGGAATTCGTGAAATATTTCATAAAAACTTAAGGACTGGTCATTCAAGCATATCAAACATAAATTTCGGCCATTTAATTTGAATTTAATACTTTTATTGAATTAAACAAAATCTTGCCGAACAACGCTTAATTGAATTAATTTGGTTAATTGAATTGTAATACGAACGAGTTTTTTTTATTTTACAAAGTTTGCAAAGGCGTTGAGGATTTATTCTAATGTAAAAAGATAATATCAATTTATTCCTCGTATCGAATCAAGTGTGAAATTCTACATTAAACGAATCTTCGCAAAAGTTACCAGATAAGCAAAAAAGGACATCATAGTATGTTCTGTTTCACACAAATAATTATTGAAATATTAACTAAACAAACTTACTGGCTCGACACTAAGGTGGCTATTACTACTGTCTTCTGGGATGCTCGGGGAATCATCTGCATTGATTACTTGAAAAAGAGAACAGCGATAACAGGGAGAGTATTATACGTCATTACTGGAACTGCTGAGCCAAGAAATCACGGAAAAGTGTCCTCATTTGAAACAGATTCTATTTCATCAAGACAACGTACGGGTGTACACCAGCGGAGTGGCCTAAATTATAGAATCAAAGTTCCAATTATTACAAAATCCAGCATATTCACCAGATTTTGATCCACAGTGACTTAATTTCTTATTTCCAGACTTGAAAAAATGGCTTAACGGACGAAAGTTTAACGAGAAAATCATCGATCAAACAAATTCGAGGAGCTTCCAAAAATCCTAATTTTTAGACGGCTTGAAACAAATGGAAAAAAACGCTTAGACAAATGTATAGGGTCGAAGGAAATTATGTTGAAAAATAAAACTAAAATTGGTACTCGATAAAAAAAAATCTGGTACTAAAAAAATCTCAGAAATTTTGCCCAGAGAGCCTCGCCCGGGAATCGAACCCGGGATCCTCCGTCCAGCAGTCCAACGCTGTATATAAAAAAAAATATATAAATATAGATAAATAAATAAATAAATAAATAAATATATATATATATATATATATATATATATATATATATATATATATATATATATATATATATATATATATATATATATATATATATATATATATAAATATATATATATATATATTCAAACACGAAATCCCGCCAAACGCCGAATAAATACTCATATATACAGAAACAGATATAAGGAAAAGGGATAGGAACACATATAAAGGACGAACACAATTAACACGGTTAAGAGCATCCGCCCGGCAAGTGGAAAGATCCGAGGTTCGACTCCCGGTCAAGGAAATATTTTTACTCTTGTGATCCGTTCGATTCCGCCTTCCCCACCTCTATTGTGTTCGTCCTTTATATGTGTTCCTATCCCTTTTCCTTATATCTGTTTCTGTATATATGAGTATTTATTCGCCGTTTGGCGGGATTTCGTGTTTGAATGTGTATTTGGCCAATGTGGCTCATCTCTTTCTTCTGGCTATGCGTGCCACGAAACGCACTGTTCCTTTCCTGTATGATGTTGTATGAATTCTAAACCACTGTCCTTTCCTCTTGTGTATTGTCTATTTCTCCTTTGGTGGGTGAAACATCCCCCTGACGCCATCTCTTGGCTAAAGAATCGGGGCGCTTGGCGACATATTAGACCCACGGATCTCAGGGTAAATTACGTTTCCTCGATAGCTCAAGTGGTTAAGAGCATCCGCCCGGCAAGTGGAAAGATCCGAGGTTCGACTCCCGGTCAAGGAAATATTTTTACTCTTGTGATCCGTTCGATTCCGCCTTCCCCACCTTTATTGTGTTCGTCCTTTATATGTGTTCCTATTCCTTTTCCTTATATCTGTTTCTGTATATATATAGATATATATAAAAGTACAGTAATTAGGGAATGGTTGGGGAATCGTCGCGGTGGCATTTGCAGACAGAGAAGGTCTTCTTCTTCTTATTCGCAAAGCAGACAGATAGACAGACATTCATTTAGACTCTGTATTCTTTTGTTGGTCGTCCGTCCGAAGACATTGAAAGGGAGCACGACGTAGTTTATAATTGGCGGATATGCAGAAAATAAATTTTAACCAATCGCCAATCATTATTCAGTTTGCAATGTTTTATTGTTGGGTGTGCACTGTCACTCTCAATGAATGGTCAATACTAATGCCAGTAGTGTGATCTGCGTATAATTGCATTCACAGAATACACTTTTAAACGACCGTCTGATGAATTTTAAAATTTTACCACCCAATACCCAATGCACTTCGAGGGGGTAAAAAATTAAAAGTTATTCCGCCAAAAATTATACTTTGTATTTAACGTAAGCTTATCTTTCATAGTCGCTATTAAATACAGATTATGATATATATATATATATATATATATATATATATATATATATATATATATATATATATATATATTATTAAGGCGACAACTAGGATGATATCAATTTCTTCCGGATTTGCGCTTATTAAAAAAACTCTTGGGAAATTACGATTTTAATATATTTTATTTTTTCCCTTTTTCTTGAGGAAACCCTAAATAAACAATTTCGTAAATAGATGTGTACCGAGTAGAAATGAAACTAAATTACGACCAACCGGATGGCGGGAATGAAAGATAGAAGGAAGGGCAGAGAGAGAGAGAGGGAGAAATACGTAAAAAAGGTCGCAAAATAATATTAACAAGAGCGTAAGGGGGGTGGGAAAGGGGTGGGGAAGGAGAATGAGAAAAACAAGCGAGGGACGCTAATGCGAAAATCCCCAAAAGACGCATTCCTTCCGCTCTCCCTACTTGAACCGGACGAGTAATGCTTTGCCGCGGTCCTTCAGTCCTCCGGATCGTAAAATTCTCATACTCCGAGGACCAAAAAGAGTAGCGTCTGTGGATGAGACCCGGGAAGAGGAAGATATAATTCTCATACGTTCAAGACGAGAGAGAGAGAGAAGTGGGTAGGGGTTTTGCAAGATGATTAAGGAACGATCAGAACCGACGGATAAAGCTTATTACGAAAATAATTTATTGAACGAAGATGGGATAAGTAAGGAGGAATAAGGATATCCCCCTGGTATAAAAAATAAGTGGAACGATACAATTCAGAAATGAATTGTTGGTAGGAATTAATTACGAAATAACGTCGTAAAAAAACTATTATTATTATTACAAATGCTAACTCCAATCCCGAGCAAAAGGAAGTTGGTTCCGTTTTTAAATTCCAAGCCTAATGTCCCGTATATTGAATAAATAGACGTAAGACTTACAAAAATCATCATCATCCTCGCCAATTTTTTGCACGGGCGAATTATTATGTAACCAACAGCAACAAAAAAAAATAAAGATGGCTTTGAGATTACGTGTTCTGTGCCATTGATACGCTAACTGTTTCAAACTGGTGGCCATGGTGCGGACTTATAGCCCAGCCCACTATAGCTGCGCTAGTTGCCTTTGTGCTATGGCAGACCGTCGAGCTGTGCGCATGGTGTGCCAGTTATGTTATAGTTTCGGTTGTCTTTGTTTTTACTGTTTGTCATAGACGCCCCGCCCAATAAAGCGGCCCTTTTTGCCTGAGCAATCCAATGAGGAGCCATCTTTGAGCTTTGGCGGATCGTCGAGCTGTGAGCGTATGGTTGTGCCAGTTATCTTATAGTTTCTATTGTCCTTGTTTTTACTGTTTGTCATAGAAGCCCCGCTCACTATAGTGGCCCTATTTGCCTGAGTAACCCAATGAGGAGCCATCTTTGTGGTTTGGCGGATCGTCGAGCTGTGAGCGTATGGTATGACAGCTATGTTAGTTAGTCTATTGTCCTTATGTTTTCACTGTTTTTCATAGTAAATGGAAATTGACGAAACCATTCAGCAACGAATCAACATGTCAAGTTTTTACGGAGAAGTACAGTGGTAAAAATTATCACGAGAAATTACTCCGTTTTCTAAGTGTATTGAAAGCGTTTAACTAAAGATGGTCGAGAGGTCAAGCCAAGACGGTTGATGCAAGGCTGTTGACGTTACAACATTGATCGTGTGTGCAATGGTCTGTTGATCGTGTGTGCAATGGTCCTTTGATCGTGTGTGCAATGGTACATTGATCGTGTGTGCAAAGGTCTCTTGTTCTTAGCACCGATCGTCGGAAAACTGTGAGAATGATACCTGATGAACAGAGTTTAGGTTAGTCAACAGTGCAGAAACTATTATTTTAACCTATTGCCAAACGAGTTTTTCATATATTCGCAATTAAATGCAATAAAAAATGTGATAATTTGGGGCATTGTGTATCACTTAGGCACAAGACGATGAGTGGAGGACTGAATTAATAATAATTAAGCAAAGAAACGACACGAGAACACTAAAAAGAACCTGACTGCCTTAAATCAGGACTTCCAAGGGGTGTGCTTTGCTAAACAGTATTGGAAAAGAAGATTCAGATGGAATATAAGAAGAAGACATAGATAGCTATACTACGAATTGAAGAGAGCACTTTGACTGAGAAGGGGAACACAAAATCTAAGATGTAGACTCTAAATTATAATCAAAATAATGTATTTATGCGGTCAGTTCGCGTATATATTGGAGAGTCCTCGTGATGATAGATATGGGTAGGGTATTGCAGTTATAATCTGAGTGCTTTGAGCTACAGGAACGCACCCAAAAGTGGTAGGACTGATTTTCTATGGCTCAAACGGAGCGGTGGAGGGGGGTCTGCCTGGCAGGGTAAGGTGGAGGGGGCTCTTAGCAACAGACCGACACCAACCTCAGTCGCCTGCGGGCTGTCGTTGAGTGAGGACACCGTTTTTAGTGAAGCAAGTTTTTTGTCCGCGTGGAAAAACAAAATGAATCTGAATTTAGAGCAACGTTATTCCGTGAAGTTTTGTGCGAAACTCGGGAAGACGGCAACTGAGACCCTCGATATGATCAAGCAGGCTTATGGGGACACCGCCTTAAGCCGTTCCACAGTATTTGAGTGGCACGAGTTGTTTAAAGAGGGTAGGGAGCTCGTTGAAGATGACAATCGCTCCGGACGGCAAGAACCGACACGGATGTGGACAGAGTGAGGACACTGCTGAACACAGACCGATGCTTAACCAGTGAAGAAATTGCAGACCAGTCGGGTCTGTCTGCATCCAACGTCCAACGCATTATTTCACACGATTTGGCCATGCGCAAGGTGTGCGCCAAGATGGGGCCGAAAATTCTCTCGTCGTCAGACAGCTCCTGGCCAAATACGGCGTTGCCACGTTGCCGCACCCGCCCTATTCTCCCGATCTGGCACCACCGGACTTCTTCTTCTTCCCCCTCATGAAAAGACAGCTCAAGGGACGACGTTTTGACTCGATAAAGGCCGTTCAAGAGGCTTCGACGAGGGTCATCAACGGCATCCCCAAAGAAAATTTCCAGCGGGCGTACGGGGAATGGGAGCAACGTTATACTAAGTGTGTAGCAGCTCAAGGAGCATACTTTGAAGATTATTAACTCGATGTAAATATATATCGTCAATGAAATTCTTGTAAAAAAAAATCAGTCCTACCACTTTTGGGTTTGTCCCTATAGGTCCTAGTGTTAGAAAATGAATCTGTTTCTATCTCACTCTTCTATAATAGTCTTTGGTTCGTTTTGTGATTCCAAAGAGGGATGATAATTCTCCTTGGCAGGGTTTCAAGAAAGAATATTTTCTTTCGTATTTCCCCATATTTTCGACAAAAAAAATTAATAATGATTGCAGCCTTTATACCACCCCCTTCCCCCCCCCCCCCCCCCCCCACACACCTCATCCCCTTCAAGGAAGTCTTCTTAAATTATCCCTTGAAGTGTATCCGTGTGCGGGGCGAATGTTACTCTGTATCCTGTCGTAAATATCTTCTAAATATCCCTGCATACCCCCTTAAAAATCCTTCCACTCTCTCCTTCCAACCCTCTCTCTTTCTCTCTCTCTCTCTCTCTATGGAATAAGGAGGCAGATTTATCGACCTCTGAGAGGGAGGCGTATATATTTTTTAGTTTATTTTTTTAATTTTTAAGAATAAAAATATCAATGTAACTTGTATGTTTGTTCGTATATAAAATTCGCGGTTTCGTGTACATTTTAAAATATTACAAAAAATTAAAAAAAAAGGGTTTTTATCCTTATTTCGCTAGGAAAAAGGGACTCGTTTAATTATCTTAGGATTAAATTACCTCCCCCTGGAGCATTTAGCAATTCTCAGGATAGGGTTTAGAGGGAAAATAAGAAAGTTTATAATATTTCGTATCTCTTAAGGGCGTCACACATTTTTGTATCAGGGTCTACGGAAGAGATATTATTTTCGGGGTTTTGAGGATTTAACTTCATTAAGGGTCTTAAACCTTAGATGTATATTATTGCTATTTCGTCTTGTTTTTTTCCTTTAAAATTGTCTCTTTTTTTCGTAAACCGCTCATCTTTCATAGCGGGGGAATGTCTCCATTGTGATAGTCTCTTTGAGAGGGTTTGGAGACGTTTGGTATGTCTGGATGAATTTAATCCTGGGACCACTTTTGGGGCAAATCTTTTGCAGGACAGGTCAAGGGTTATCCTCTCCAAACGATAGAACAGGTCGTCCTAGTATCAGCGCATTGATTTACATTAATTTAAGTGTTCTGTGATCAATTTTGGCTCATCTGGTGAACATATAATATATATATATATATATATATATATATATATATATATATATATATATATATATATATATATATATATATATATATATATATATAGATGATTTCGTCGAAGTAACACGGAAGTGTTGAATAACAAGCTTTGACAGCAACAAACAGTAAAAGAACACATAAAAAGATCACTCACAAGTTATTTCTTGATCATTTCGACGGAATTCAGCTCCGTCTTCATCGGGAGAAATAGAAGTAATACCTCTATTTCTTCCGATGAAGACCGAGTTGACTTGCGTCGAAATTATCAAGAAATAAAGTGTGAGTGATCTTTTCTTATATTGTTTGTTGATGTCAAAGCTTGTTATATATATATATATATATATACTCATTTATAGAGAAACAGATATAAGGAAAAGGGATAGGAACACATATAAAGGACGAACACAATAAAGGTGGGAAGGCGGAATCGAACGGATCACAAGAGTGAAAATATTTCCTTGACCGGGACTCGAACCTCGGATCTTTCCATTTCCTCGGATCGAGCCATATATATATATATATATATATATATATATATATATATATATATATATATATACATTCAAACACGAAATCCTGCCAAACGGCGAATAAATACTCATTTATATAGAAACAGATATAAGGAAAAGGGATAGGAACACATACAAAGGACGAACACAATAGAGGTGGGGAAGGCGGAATCGAACGGATCACAAGAGTAAAAATATCTCCTCGACCGGGACTCGAACACCGGATCTTTCCACTTGCCGGGCGGATGCTCTTAACCACTTGAGCTATCGAGGATATGTAATTTACCCTGAGATCCGTGGGTCTTACTTATCGCTAAGCGCCCCGTTTCTTTAGCCAAGAGATGGCGTCAGGGGGCTGTTTCACCCACCAAAGGAGAAATAGACAATACACAAGAGGAAAGGACAGTGGTTAGAATTCATACAACATCATACAGGAAAAGAACAGTGCGTTTCGTGGCATGCATAGCCAGAAGAAAGAGATGAGCCACATTGGCCAAATACACATTCAAACACGAAATCCCGCCAAACGGCGAATAAATACTCATATATACAGAAACATATATAAGGAAAAGGGATAGGAACACGTATAAAGGACGAACACAATAGAGGTGGGGAAGGCGGAATCGAAGCGCCCCGATTCTTTAGGCTAAAGAATCGGGGCGCTTAGCGAAATATAAGACCCACGGATCTCAGGGTAAATTACATATCCTCGATAGCTCAAGTGGTTAAGAGCATCCGCCCGGCAAGTGGAAAGATCCGGTGTTCGAGTCCCGGTTGAGGAGATATTTTTACTCTTGTGATCCGTTCGATTCCGCCTTCCCCACCTCTATTGTGTTCGTCCTTTATACGTGTTCCTATCCCTTTTCCTTATGTATGTTTCTGTATATATGAGTATATATATATATATATATATATATATATATATATATATATATATATATATATATATATATATATATATATATATATATATATATATATATATATATGGGTCGTGGTAGTCCAGCGTTGCTGACCGGGTTCGATTCCCGGACAAAGCATTCTGGGCACCCGCAGCTCCACCCAAGCTTAAGTGATTTTGACGGGTACCAGGTCTTCCTGGTAAACCATAACCGGGGCAGGGAAAGGAACTGGCCCCCCTACCCTGATGTATGAATTTCACACGCCGTATGGGGCTTAGTACCGGGTGAACTCTAATATCACCAATACCAGACCGGCCTTAGGGTGTCAGTCCTTCCAACTCAGCCGATCGTCGGATTGATCCGAGCAGTCTGAATGGAAATACGTGCCTCCGCGTAAAGTGTGTTTTTCAACTGTTATTATTTTTGTTTTACTCAATTCTAAATTTTTGTACTCTGGAGCGGATAATTAGTTTTCTTTTAAACTTTGGTGAATAAAAAATCGGTCTCATTACTTTTTTAACTCTTGTATTGTATAATTGCTGGATATTTTTCGGATAGACCTCAAATCTCCTACTGGTAACTTTGTTATCCTCCATTTCCATCGAATACTGACTCTAGTCTGGAGATAATCGTCAACAAAAGGGTTTTTCTGTCCACATGGCCTCTCTGGTAACTTTTTCGTTCTGAAATTTTTAATTTAGCCATTCCATAGATGACGGAAACAAGGAGTTGGATCTCCTTAAGTGATGGGTGCTTAAGAAAGGCCCTGGTGTGTCCGCCTTGAGCAAGGGGGGGCAGGATCTAAGACGAAGAGGAAAGCCAAGACATTTCCCCAGAGATGGAAGGAGGGAGAGGGAGAGAAAGGGAAAGGGGGGGGAAGGATCGCGCGCCTCCTAGCGGTGCAATTTACGACTATGAAGACGTCATCATTTTCCAAGATTTCCGACCGCGCCGCTTGGAGTCGCGTTAATCGAATATATATATTCATAAGGAGGTCTGAGTAGTGTCTCTTCGCTTCTCTCTGCGATATACTCGATTTATCATATCGACAGCTGATACGGGGAAAACATCGAGGTCCGGTCGATATTTCGAATCGAATTTCCGCAGGCGACTTATATTTGATTTCCGATTTCTTTGTGTCGTAATGTTGGTACTTCTGTCTCTCACTAATGACGAAAAGTTCGGCAATTTTGAATGTTCAATTAATTCTCAGAGACCTGTATTGGCTTGTCTTCGATTTTTGCCAGTTATGGTACAAATTTCGTCACCAGTTATGACCAAAGGGTATCATGGGGTAATATTGATGACGTGGAAAATAAAGCTCAATCAACCTGCCCTGAAATTCGTACGAAAATCATTCAATTTCGACCAAAAACAGAAGTAACAATGCTAATGAGGTGTTGGACTCTGTCCACGACGACCCAAATTTGCTCCAGAGGGTTACAACTGGTGACAAATCATGGATTTATGGTTATCGAAACTAAAGCTCAATCATCCCAATGGAAGCTGCAGCACGAGCCAAGGCTAAAAAAAAACACACCAAGTTCGGTCGAATGTGAAAGTTTTTCTTACAGTTTTCTTCAATTTCAGTGGCTTGAAGCGTCATGAGTTCTTACCTCAGGGTAGAACGGAAAATAAGGAATGTAAATTGCAAGCTATGCGCGATTTGCGCCAAGCAATCCGCCAAACAAACGCCCAGATTTGTGTGGAAGAACAAAAATTGGCTTTTTGCACCATGACAACGCCCCTGCTCGCACATTGTTACTTGTACACGCGAATTTTTGGCCAAAAACAACACACTAATGATGCCGCAGCCACCGTATTCCCCAGATCTGGTCCCCAGTGACTTTTATTTGAACCCGAAACTGAAGAGGAAAATGAAAGGACGACACTTATGTTACGATTGACGAGAGATAAAAGACTCTGCATCAAAGGAGGAGCTGAACAAGATCACAAAAAGAAATGATTTCATTGAAGTGCTTCGAGGATTGGAAAAAATGTTGGCACAACTGTATAATATGTATTGGGAATTACTTTAAAGGGGACACTAATATATATTCATGAATATAAATTTTTAAGAAACAATAAAGTCGCGATAATTTTTGAACAGCTCGTTATATATATATATATATATATATATATATATATATATATATACTCATATATACAGAAACATATATAAGGAAAAGGGATAGGAACACGTATAAAGGACGAACACAATAGAGGTGGGGAAGGCGGAATCGAACGGATCACAAGAGTAAAAATATCTCCTCAACCGGGACTCGAACACCGGATCTTTCCACTTGCCGGGCGGATGCTCTTAACCACTTGAGCTATCGAGGATATGTAATTTACCCTGAGATCCGTCGGTCTTATATGTCGCCAAGCGCCCCGATTCTTTAGCCAAGATATGGCGTCAGGGGGCTGTTTCACCCACCAAAGGAGAAGTAGACAATACACAAGAGGAAAGGAGTGGTTAGAATTCATACAACATCATACAGGAAAAGAACAGTGCGTTTCGTGGCACGCATAGCCAGAAGAAAGAGATGAGCCACATTGGCCAAATACACATTCAAACACGAAATCCCGCCAAACGGCGAATAAATACTCATATTTATATATATATATATATATTGAAAACACATCCGTTTCCATCAACTTCCTGTGTTTGACATTTACAACATTGATCGTGTGTGTGCAATGGTCCCTATGTCCTTCTACCGATCGTCGGAAAACTGGTCTAGTCCGTCGGATAGGACGTTCAGCTGTGTGACCCCTTGGCGCCTTTCGTTATTAGAGTAGGCTAAAGCCTACGCCGGGTTTCCCTCCACCCTTCATCCTTTCCTGTCCATCCCCTAATGGCGCAAATGACCTCAGCTGTCGTTCGCCTAACTCCTAAATACTATTAATACTCGGAAAACTTTCCGAATTAGAGCTTATATAAACTGAATTTAGTAAAAATCAACGGTGAACACAAGGACTACTATATTACTATCGAATGACACGATGGACAAGGATGGATCTTTGGACACACACACAATCTGTTCCCCGTTGTTTCTGGCAAATAAATTCAATCACCATTGATCCTTTCATCATTCCCCTTCCTAATTCTGAATAGATTTTTGCTACTTTGCATCTTTATGCTTTGGCGGATCGTCGAGCTGTGCGTATGGTATGCCAGTTATGTTATAGTTTCTATTGTCCTTTGTCTTTACTGTTTGTCATAGAATCCCTGCCAACTATACGCCTCATACTCATATACTCATTTGCCATTTGAGAAATCCAATGAGGAGCCATCTTTGTGGTTTGGCGGATCGTCGAGCTGTGAGCGTATAGTTGTGCCAGTTATGTAAATTAGTCTATTGTCTTTATGTTTTCACTGTTTGTCATAGAAAATGGAAATTGACGAAATCATTCAGCAACGAAACAACATATCAAGTTCTTCGGTGAAGTACAGTGGTAAAAGTTAGCATAAGAAATTATTCCTGAAATGTACTGAGAGCTGTTCAATGGTTGATAATGCTATGAAGAAGAAAACATCCGATTTCTAAGTGGATTGAAAGCATTTAACCAAAGATGGTCAAGACAAGAAGCCAAGACGGTTGATGCAAGGCCAGGGGATGACCTTCAACGTCACTGTTGACGTTGACAACATTGATCGTGTGTGCAATGGTCCATTGATCGTGTGTGCAATGGTCCATTGATCGTGTGTGCAATGGCCCATTGATCGTGTGTGCAATGGCCCATTGATCGTGTGTGCAATGGTCCATTGATCGTGTGTGCAATGGTCCATTGATCGTGTGTGCAATGGCCCATTGATCGTGTGTGCAATGGTCCATTGATCGTGTGTGCAATTGTACATTGATCGTGTGTGCAATGGTACATTGATCGTGTGTGCAACGGCCCATTGATCGTGTGTGCAATGGTACATTGACTGTGTGTGCAATGACCTCTTGTTCTTAGCACCGATCGTCGGAAAACTGTCAGAATGATACCTGATGAACAGAGTTTTGGTTATTCAACAGTGCAGAAACTATTATTTTAACCTATTCCCAAACGACTTTATCCTATATTCCCAATTATATACTATAAAATGTGATAATTATGGACATTGTATATCACTAGGCACGTGGTGTGTGGATAAGACACGATATTCTAAAGTCATTAAACACTCGAGAAAACTAAAAAGGCTCCAAACTGCCTCAAAGGACTTCCCTAAGGGTACTTCACTAAACAGTATTATATAAGAAGAAGAAGCTATACTACGAATGTAAAGAGTACTTTGTATAAGAAGTGGCCAGCAAAACCACCGTCCTAGACCAAATTCTCTGGAAAAATATAATTTTTAAAACCTCAGTTCGCGTAATTATAGAATATTCCCCGTGCATATGACCTAAAGGGTCGCATCCAAAAGTGGTAGGACTGATTTTCTCCGGCGAGAACGGAGCAATGGAAGGGGGTCTGCCTGGCAGGGTAAGGTGAAGGGGGCTCTTAGCAAGAGACCAACACCAACCTCAGTCGCCTGCGGGCTGTCGTTGAGTGAGGACACCGTTTTTAGTGAAGTAAGTTTTTTGTCCGCGTCGAAAAACAAAATGAATCTGAATTTAGAGCAACGTTATTCCGTGCGAAGTTTTGTGCGAAACTCGGGCAGACGGCAACTGAGACCCTCGATATGATCAAGCAGGCTTATGGGGACACCGCCTTAAGCCGTTCCACAGTATTTGAGGGGCACGAGTTGTTTAAAGAGGGTAGGGAGCTCGTTGAAGACGACCATCGCTCCGGACGGCAAGAACCGACACGAATGTGGACAGAGTGAGGACACTGCTGAACACAGACCGACGCTTAACCAGTGAAGAAATTGCAGACCAGTTGGGTCTGTCTGCATCCAACGTCCAACGCATTATTTAACAGGGTTTGGCCATCGCAAACTGTTGGGTGCTTCATCATGACAACGCGCCGTGCCATGGGAGCAACGTTATACTAAGTGTGTAGCAGCTCAAGGAGAATACTTTGAAGATTATTTAGTCAATGTAAGTATATCGTCAATAAAATTCTTGTAAAAAAATCAGTCCTAACACTTTTGGGTGCGACCCTGTATGTGAAAGTCTCACGGATGTGAGTAATGATAAATACGAAGTTAGCACTTGACACAAAAACAGAGAAACACAAAAATAAAAACCACGCCGATATTTTATCAGCATACGCACGTTTCGACAGACTGCTTTGGTGCCTTTCACAGGTGTATACGCATGTGATTCCGCGATGGTCTTACTCGTGCTGGGTGTCACGTAGTTGTACGAGTGCGTTTTTATGCGTAAAACGTCTTTGAGTTGAATATTTTAAACCCCAGAGAGGTTTTAATCCCGATGTCTAGGTTAGTTCGGTCGTCAAGGTTATTATAATTCCTTTATTGCTCGACCTGCCCGGATGCCTTCACGCCCCCATTCCGTAACCGTCTATCCCTCTCTCCCCCCTCTCCATTCTCCGACTCCGAGCCCAAGAGAGAGCTCGTCTCTGGACCAAAAGTCAGCTTCCCAAAACTCCATCCTTACACACCCAACGCCTCCCACCTAACTTATCTCAACACTACTCATTCTCTTTGATATTCCAACGCGGGTCTTAGCACCTTCCAAATCCCTCCCCGTCTCCGCGCTAGGGTTTTCAACCCCTTAAGCCCTTATAAACCTTATTCCCGGACCTAAAAGACCCTTTCCTCCCTCCCCTGACCCCCTGTTACCCTTCCCCCAGCCACTACGAGCGCACATATGTCCCTCCCACTTCCACAAACACTTCTGCGACACAGAAATCCCCCCAAACCTCTCTTTCCCTCTCTCCGCCTCTCGACGTAGACCTGAGCGCACCGCGATCTTCTTCTGTCTCCTCACCGTTTGGAGGGGAGGGAGTGACGTCACGGCAGGTGAGGGGAGGGGAGAGGGGGAGCGATGATCAAGTCTCGTGTTTGACTTACCGTAGCGAGATGGCCGATGCAGATCTTCAGCAAAGGGATTTCTGAATTAAATTCGGAATGATAATACCTGCGTGAATACATGTGTGTGTGTGTACATATATATATATATATATATATATATATATATATATATATATATATATATATATATATATATATATATATATATATATATATATATATATATATACACAGTAATCAACGCGGGGTGATTGTAGAGTTCACCTAGTATTACTAAGCCCTATTTACGGCTTGTGAAATTCACACATCAGGGTAATAAGGGGGACTAGTTCCTTAATACACTCTACCAGTTATGGTTTCCCAGGGAGATCTGGTACTCTGTCAAAAATCACATAGCTTGGGTAGAGCTGCAGGTGCCACCAGAGTGTCTTTCCCGGGAATCTAACCCGATCTAAAACGAAATTGAAACCAAAATTAGGCAAAACACACAACCAAAATACATCTTACCCTACGACAAATTCCCTCTTCACCTCGGGATATAGTATGATTCCTTCCTCCCTTCATTTCCTATTTAAGATATCCCTATCCACCTATCTTATTCCTCCTATCCCTACTTCCTTGTCTGCCATTAACATTCTTCCTCATTCCTATATATATATATATATATATATATATATATATATATATATATATATATATATATACACACACACACGATATATATATATAGTCTTTATATCGTATATATATATATAGTCTTCTGATACCGTCCCCCTAAATCGCCAATCAATCAATACGATATACTCTCCCTCTCTATGAATAATATCTATCTGCCTTCCTACCTTTCAACTCCTTATTTTGATTTCATCAAAGCAATCCCCTGTCCTCCCCTCTCTCTCTTCCTCTTAACCAATCATCCATCCATATTACACATAGCAACACTTTCTCCATTGTCTAGTTTCATTCTTTATATCCACTCTTAAACCACCTTCTTTCTCGCTCTCAACACTTTATTATATCAATAAAGTGCCTCCGCTTCTCCATACACCTCCTATCATCATCCAATGCCTCTTTCCTCCGATGACTCCGTTTCCATAGCCACTGGTAACAAAACCAAATCTCCAAATATCAAAGTGTGTTATAATTAGCCTTTTCTCTTATACATATTGTGTTCTGTAAGCTTCTATTCTGCTACTTATGTTAATATATAGCGATATTCTTCATTTAATTCGTCTCCAATAATACTTATTCTACAACTGACACCATTTTTGTCCACATTACGCACTCTTCCAGATAATACGTGATAAACTGTTCAAACTGCTCCAGTTATTATCAGTATTTTGCCATTTCCTTGCTTTAATGTTTAACTCTTAACCTTTTCTATTCTTCAGGAAAACCGCATAGCCTTTGTTTTATTTGCGTTCAATTCTCATCCCATATATCTATGGCACTGAAATTGCAAATTAACTCATCAATTATTGTAATATTCCTCATTGGCTGACTGGCTTTATCACCATCAGCCATCAATTATTGGAATCTTTTAACTACAAATTAGGAAATAAAATTCTATCTTAATATTTCGGAAATATACATTTTCAAAAATTGACCAATTTTGCACGGAAAACAAGTCAAGTATTAATTAGCAATTGAGCGTATTAAAAGTATGTGACTAAGTTTATAATTGTTTATCATTGTCTGCGAAGATTATCTGAGAATTTCGTTATTTCAGCTTGAGGGTAATCCTAACTCAAAGTCCCTGTACTTTTTAATTCCTTGTTCTTCCGCTACTCGTGAAAGCGTGTTCGCCTAATATAACGCAATTCTCCATCACTACCGATAATTTTTTCACTACTAGAATGGGTCAGACTCTGTCTTAGCCTGTGTCTGACCTGATGAAAGCCTCCGAAAAGGACGAAAGTTCAAATAATCTCCAAAAATAAGTGTTATTATCCGAGCCGCCGAAACGTCAAATAATATATTGTGGTTGTCCTTTCTTCGTGTCACTATAGTCTAAAAATCGACATCTGTGTTTTCATATATTTATGCGTCGCCGAAGAGCGTTCCATTTCGAAGATATATATAAATATATATATATATATATATATATATATATATATATATATATATATATATATATATATATTTATATATATGTATATATATACATATATACACAAACATATATATAACAAACTTGGACAGCAACAAAAAATATAAGAACACATAAAAATGTCACTCACACGTTATTTCTTAATCATTTCGACATAATCCCCCTCCGTCTTCATCGGAAGAAATATAGTAGAAGTGATGATCATTACTTCTATTATTTGATTATAACTTCTATTTCTTCCGATCAAGACGGAGCTGAATTCCGTCGAAGTTATTAATAAATAACGTGTGAGTGATCTTTTTATTGTGTTCTTATATTGTTTGTTGCTGTCCAAGTTTGTTATTCAACACGGAGTTACTTCGACGAAATCATCTATATACGTATATATATATATATATATATATATATATATATATATATATATATATATATATATATATATATATATATATATATATATATATATATATATATATATATATACACGAGGGTCATCCGGAAAGTAGTACCCGTTCGTGAAATAAAGACACAAAAGTAAATATTAACAAACATAAAAAATTTTATTTGAAAGAGGATACTTTAAACTACTTCTCAACATAATCTCCAAGCAAATTAAGGCATTTGTCATAACGTGTGACAAGTTTCTGTATTCCTGCTGCATAGTCCTTCGCCGCCAGCTCATTGAGATACGCGAGGGACCCATCTTGCACAAATTTTTGCATAATGCAGATGGTGTTTAACAATTTCATGAACAATTGTTCGAGAAACATTGGGAAAATGCTCACAGATGTCATCAATTGTGACGCGCCGATCGTTCCTCACGAATTCGTCAACTGAGCTCACCAGTTGGTCTGTAATGACAGACGGTCTACCCGAACGCTCATCGTCGTGTGTGTTCCCCCTCCCCATGTTGAAGTTGCGACACCACCGCCGAACAGACGACTCGTCCATTACATTGTCTCCATACACCTCCTTTAATTGGCGATGAATATCACATGGGCGAACGTTTCTTGCATTGAGGAATTTAATCACTGCCCTCACTTCACAACTGGCGGCGTTCTCAATTTTTTTAAACATTGTAAACAATCACAGAAACAACACAGGCAATGCTAGCGTCACGCAACTTGGCTCAGAGAAGGCAGACAAGCCACTGAAGCTATCTGACCTCGTCCAGCGGCTACTCGCGTCGTCAGCACTTCATGCGGCACGAACGGGTACTACTTTCCGGATGACCCTCGTATATATATATATATATATACACATTACCTACGTGCCTTTATACCTGGACAACATTTCAGAATTACGTGGTATATTAAAAAGAGCAATCATTTCTTAAAAATTTATTGATATTTCTAATGAGCACCCTATTACATCTATTAAACACTCATGTAAAAGGACTACAATAGGAGTATAGTCCTATTAAATTGGTCGTACAAAACCGGATAGATTTGCGAGTACACACATTTGCGAGTACACGCATTTGTGAGTACTTATCCCGACTGAGAAAAAGTCAACGAAAGAAGGGAAACCATACATTTTATAAAAATAAAGAAAGATGGAGAGAGAGAGAGAGAGAGAGAGAGAGAGTGGGGAAATAAATAACAAATGATAATGATTATAAAATGAAGATGATGTAGTTCCCTTTTTCGTAAATTTTCGTCGCGGAGGAAACATAGCAACACATAAATTAACAACTTGTCGAAAAATAAGATCGGGAGTCGTTTGAGTAAAAAATAAGGAAAGAATATTAAAATGAAAAAAGAACCCAAACACAAACCCTCACCCACACACACACACAACTGAAGACTTTCTGAAGGAAAGAAAATGCTACGGGACATTATGAAGGGAAGTAAGGAGGAAGGGTGAATGAGTTACGTTTTTCCTGTACGCGGAAGTACAAATTTATGCTGACAGGAGTCGTGGGTGTATTGGGGTGGTGGGGATTTTATTTTGGAAGACGAGATATGCGTCTTTTTCTTGTGTCTGCGGCTGTGTTAGTATATATATATATATATATATATATATATATATATATATATATATAATTATAGACGAACACACATATACATTAGTATTTATGTGTAGTTAAGTTCGTAATGCATATATATATATATATATATATATATATATATATATATATATATATATATATATATATACACACACACATACGTATGGGAAGGAAGATGTTGTTAAATCGATCTAGTTGGAGAAAAAGGGAGCGGTTTATTCGCGGGAGGGGGGAGAGTAACAAAAGACGAACGAGCAGCGGGTCGCATTAAGGGGTGGAAAAAATTGAAGAGCGATTAGCGCTTCGTGTGAATGATTTATACAAAATTTCCGAGGAAATGGAAGGTTTTGTGGAAGAGGGAAGTTTCGAAACCTTTATAGGAACGCTCTTTCGCCCTCTCTTGTTTATTTTTTTCATCTCTTTTATATATATATACATGTAATTTTTTAGGGTTTCGCGTTATGCGAGGACAATTTTATTTATGACCCCTCTAGCTTTGTTTATTATTTGCTTATTCCCGCTGGTTACGGGTATAAATGCGATTATTCGGAGTGGAGAGGGTGTGTTTTTGAGTAAAAAGGAGGTTTGAGGAGGATTCTGGAAGCTCCGGTCTCCGCGATTTATTATGTATATAGTAATTCCTTTTCGGATTAATAAAGAGCTGTTTGGAGCAAGAATTAATCGAAGCATTCCGGAATGATTCAGAGTCCTCGGGGCAGTTATATCCAGGAAGATTTCTTGTCAAGTAGGTTCTTGTTAGTTTTAGCGTTCCCGTATTCGCAAAGGGACTAATTCGCAGAACGTTTTCGAATTCACAGCTATCATACATTTCACAACCTGAATTTGCCCTCTGTAATTATATTTTTAAATACTGAGACATTAGTTTGAGTTAATCATTATAATTTAGTCAATCGTGTTGTAAGAATAAGAATAATTAGATCAAGTTGTTTCTATATAGATTGATAGATGGGTGTAGGTCTTTATTTTGGGCGAAATAAAGACCTAATGTTCCCTTCTTCCATTTAACCTAACGTCGTATTTTATTAGGCTTAAAATTTATAATTACATACATATAGTATATACACATAAATAAATATAGACAAAAAAAATCATACTAGAAAACTTTTCACATCAAAATGAAAAGGATTATATATGTATATATATATATATATATATATATATATATATATATATATATATATATATATATATATATATATATATATATATATATATATATGCATAGAAAATTCTAAACTTAGTGAGACTCTATTTGGTGCGTTTTTCTGTTTTTGTCTTTGTCAACTAGTGCTAAATTTTATACATTATTATTCACGGCCGTGAGACTTTCAAGAAGTGTTATATATATATGTGGCTCGCGGTAGTAGGTAGTCCAGTGGGTAGAGCGTTGGACTACTGATCGGAGGCTCCTGGGTTCGATTCCCGAGCAAGTTTCTGGGCAAATAGAGCTCCACCCAAGCAATGTGATATTTCGGGTACCAGATCCTCCTGGGCAACCATAACCGGCACAGTGTATTAAGGAACTGGCCCCCCTTAATACCCTAATGTGTCGTCGGGCTTACAGGGTTCGTCCGGAAAATAAGTGTACTGACTCCTGGGCTGGGCGCGCCGCTCCAGGCGCGCCCAGCACCGCTCTGACGGGCTCCGATTGGAGGGGGGTATGTTGGCAAGCGACGCTGAAAAAGGCAGTCGGCTCTGAGCTGTAATGTAGTGAGGAGCTCTGTTGACGCGAACCTCCACGCTCGACCCACGTCACGGAACGCGATGCCGAAGTTTTTGGAGCAGCGTTATTCCATCAAATTTGCGGTAAAGCTTGGGAAATCGTCTACCGAAACTGTCGGTATGATTAACCAGGCTTACGGGCAGTCAGCCATGTCCAGAAACATGATCTTTCGGTGGACCAAGATGTTCGTGGAGGGCAGAGAAGAGGTCGACGACGAGTCTTCGAGAGGTTCCCGATGATGCCTTCGCGGGAGCGTTCCAGGAATGGGAGCGCCGCTAGAACAAGTGTATCGACTCACAAGGGTCCTATTTTGAGGAATATTAACTTAAGATATGTAAAAGTGTAATAAATTTTTTTTCCTGAGCTCAGTACACTTATTTTCCGGACGAACCCTGTAAAGATATGATGTATATTAAAAGTCAAAGCGTTATTATAATATAAATACATACATATATAAAAACATACACATATATGTTATTGCATTATTATTATTATAAGGTAATCCACCGGATAAGATAGGTTTTTGGATGGACAACACTACCAAATAAATGTTTTCTGACTCCTAACAAAACACAAAATCCATCATCCTACTCTACGACAAGTCCCACTTCATCTCTGAGTACTTCGTTCCTCCCTTCATTCCCTATCTAAAACATCCCTATCTATCCTATTCCTATCCCTATTACTCCTTTGCCCTTAACATTCTCCCCTCTATTACAGTCTTCTTCGGACGAACCCTGTAGTACTCGGTGAACTCTACCATCACCTACCAAACCGACCTTCGGGGTTGATTACTGTGTTTATTATATATATATATATATATATATATATATATATATATATATATATATATATATATATATGATTTCTTCGAAGTAACACGGAATTTTTGAATAAAAATCTTGGAAAGCAACAAACAATATAAGAACATATAAAAAGAACACTCACACGTTATTTCTTAATAATTTCGACGGAATTTAGCTCCTCTTCTCGTCTCATTAGCTCGTCTTCCTCAGAAGAAAAAGTAGGACTGACTCAAAATGAATGACAGACTATATGTTTAGTTGGATGAAGAAAGATGATTCAACGGCATCGAGATTCACAAATTATTTGTGAGACCTCGATGCTGTTATTCGCATTCCAACTATACATTGGTCGTTAGGATAATTAATATGTATTAAATTTGGTCAATGGATGCCGGAACTATCGGAATCCCGGTTTAAGGAATATATAATTACGCTTGGCAAAGAAGCGGTTGCAAGGAGGCAGGCGTTGATAATATCCCATAGAAAGGACTTTAAAGAAAAACTGAGGAAAACATTAAAATAGAATCAGTACTGGACGACTGAGATACTTAGTGGTTGAGGCAAAGTATTTGTACTGGATTAGGTTAAGATTGGAACGGTTTTGAATTTCAAAAATATATTAAATTTGGGAAATAAGATGCCATTCCCAGCAGACTCAAGGACTTCTTCTTCCCACGGACAATACGGAATAGCAAACTGCAGGATTGTAGATAGCAAAAATGCCAATTGCCACCCATATTAACGTTTTGGGAATAATGTTATCTACTTAATTCCATATGGACTTTCACTACTATCACGTGTGTGTGTGTGTGATGTTCTCAAAACCATACTTCTCCCTACTAATACAAATCCATATTGCTATCAAATTTGTCCTTATAAGTATGAATTTGGGTGCGAATGCTATGAGCTGTACGTTCAATAAATAGTAAAATTTTCCCTTCCTTATTTTTCAATCCTAATTCGCCACTTTTTGGGATAAATTATTTATTTATTTATTTATTCAGTATTAGTCCGAAAACAGCGCATTTTGGCCTTTACATCGAACTGTTAACAACGATAACAATGGTCACATTTACAAACACCCAAGCCCTAGATGGAGGGAAACTCACCCAGGCGGGAATCGAACCCGCGACCCTTGGAATGGCAGACGAGGACGTTACCCCGCCGCCACCGGGGTCGGCGGTTATGACTACATTTGTCGGTGTAGTAGCATTTAATAAAGTGTATGCTAGTAGACATTTTAATGCATTTGTATGCTTGTAAGTTGGAAAAGGTTTTTGCATATAATTTTCGCCTTTGTAGGATGTAGTATCGCATACATACGTTGGTTTTTGCATGTGGTTTTATTGTAATTTACTGGAGTTGACCTAACACCCCCCGCCACACGTCAATTTCGGGGCATTATGTAGATGTAGGTTTAAGATGTGAAAGAATTGCTCAGATAAATTTTACCAACTTCTAAAAATGACATTTTTTACTGTCGTGGTATTCACAAATTGCCTCGAAAATGGGTATAACATCGAAATAGCAATGGAGAATTCTACGGATAACGATTTTCTTATCATTCTCCCGTATTTTAATTTAATTTCATACAACTATTTTATTCTAAACCTGGTCAATGTCTTTAAAAAACCCTAAATTTCTCATATACAATTCAAATACGTCTCTCATCAATATTGATACCCTCTCTGGTCCTTAGGACAAGGTTTATCGTACTATTTAGGGTGGAGTTACAAATATCCGTCTATTATATTCGGAAAACTAATCAGTACTACAAATAAATTATCATCAACCCCCCCTTTTACTCTTTATAAATTAATAAATTAAAACTGGAAAATGTCTTGACTTGATAACTGATTAACTAAAATCCTGATTGCTAATCAAATATCTCGACCAGTCGAAAACAAATTAATTCGGTCTAACCAGCTCTGAATGAGACTAAACTTTAACAAAACCTAAATTGAATGAATTGACTTTCAAAACGAACATGAAATCAATTAGCAATTAGATGTTGCATAAAGCATCGCATTAATTCGCTGGAAGGTTCTTCAAACGATTTGGTTTTAATAGGTTTGTCACTCTGCTTTGTGCGTATGTGCGTACAAAGATATCAACTTCTGCTGATATCGGGAGAATTTAACGTAAAGTGATTTAAAATTGAACGTTTCACTTTATCGTAAAAGCTTATTTCAGGTTGTGTGGTGCAAATTATGTCGATGAAGACTTTGTGATATAATTAAAATAATTAATGAGTTGATTATTGATATTCATCGCATTTGTGAACCAGGGAACTATATACACACACAAACACACACACATATACATACATACATATATATATATATATATATATATATATATATATATATATATAGAAAAAATTAAGGAATCTGTTATGATACGTTTAATTGTTGAATTTTGAAGGAAAAAATCTTAATTTCAATTAGAACGCTTAAGGAAATGGACGAAATTGAAATTCCCTCGATTGTGAAAGTTAACGGAGTGTTAAAAAGGTGTGATAATTTTGAGATTTTTGCGTATTTTGGTAAAGTTATTATTATTTTTAATAATTGGACTTTACAAAAAGGAATTAATCTCGACTTTATAAAACAATTGAATATTAATCGAATCGTATTTGCTTGAATAATTTAACACATTTGGGTGAAAATAGATTTGGTTCGCTCGAATGGAATCTGCTCACGAGTTCAAGGAGGTTTTTTATTGCACACTTTTTAAGGGATTTATAAAACGTATGCCGTTTTCCTGGGGAGCAATTTTAACTTAAACATATATAAAATTAATAATTGATATAGAAGCACTCACGAGAGAAATATAATAATTGGATAGCAAAATAGAACGCAACACAATATATACTCGTATAGAACACGAGAAAGAAATCTCACATTTCAGAAAGATTAAACGCCCTTAGATATATATACATATATATATTTATACATATATATATACACACACACACACATATATATATATATATATATATATATATATATATATATATATATATATATATATATGTATATACACACACACACATATATGCACTCCTTTCTAAAGATAATCGTACTTGGAGTATTAGGATGTTAAAAGTAAAAGGCTAAGCTAAACATTAAAATAGGATTGCAAAAACTAGAGCAGGTAGAGTAGTTTATACTTATCCCTGGAAGTGTTTTGGACCAACACGTTATCAAAGTAGTAGGGACGTAAGGAGAAGAATTGCGCTATTAGACAAAGAGGCTTTCACACAAGGAGGAGGGAGTTGATGAGAGGGACGTCGATTAAGGATATTAAGAAATGACTCGTCAGAAAACTTTGATATGGAGCGTAGCTATGTGTGGCTATGGAAACGTGGTCATTGAAACAGGAGGATAGACGTAGACTGGAGGCTTTTGAAATGTTGGTGTGTGGAGAAGAATGGAGAAGGTGAAATGGACCGAAAGAAGGAAAACAAATAAGGAAGTACTTGGTATGGTGGGCGAAGAGAGGGATTTGCTGGGAGATATTACTAAGGAGGCAGGAAAAATGGTTGAAGGTCGTATTGATCGTCATTGGGATGTTGAAGACTGTGATAGAGTGGAGAATGTCAATGGCAGATGAGGAAAGGGAAGGAACGGGAAATAGGGATTTCTTGGATAGGGGATGAAGGAAGTACTCAGAGGGACCTGATGTAGAGTAGGATGCTGGATTTCGTGTTTTGTTAGGAGTCACAAAATTTTAATTTAGTAGCTCTGTCCATCCAATAACCTACCTTAATCGGTAGATTATGGAAAATAATAATAAAATATATGTACTTAGGAGGAGGCAGAAGAAAAGTGGATAAAGGGCGTATTGATCGGCAATAGTGGGATTTCGAAGAGGACTGTAATAGAGGGGAGAATGTTGATGTTAATATACCAAGTAGGGAACAGGTTGGGGATGTCTTAGGTAGGGGATGAAGGGGGGGAAGAAGTATACAGAGATGAAGAAGGACTTTATGTAGGGTAGTCGTGTAGGTTCACATTAATCATTTCTTAATATTCTAAGATGTTTCTGAACGATACAACGTATCACGAACGATACTACGAAGTTATTACTTTATATATAATGAATTAAGGGACTATTTTGTCTCATTAATGAAGACAGCTCCATGTATATATATATATATATATATATATATATATATATATACATATATATAAATATATATACATATTAGACTGCTAACCCTTTTTTATATGCAATACTATGCTGTGTTACGACTCAAAATTGGCCTCAAATTGATCGAAACATATCAATAAAAATTTGGAGATTAGATTGATAAATGTTTATGACAGATAACAAATAAGGTTTAACAAAACTTGAAAGAGTCCTTTTTTTATAGAGGTCAGCGGAGCGAATATGAATGTGTTGCGATAAGGTGTGCAGTCGCATATAAACGAGAATAAGATTTTCGCAAAAAGGACGACTATAAAAGGGGAACTGTATGTATGTATAAAGAGGAACGTTTTGGAAGGGGGGCATTAAGATTGACATGGACCAGCGGGCCAAGACGACCGCTACACTGACGTACCAGTCAGGTCAGTCGTACATCACGTTGATGTATCACTGTGAAAACCCTTCTGGGACAGCGTGTTCTTATATACAAGAGAATCCCTTCGCCAAGGGAGGCGGTGGGTCCTGAGCTATCGTAATTTAGCCCCTAATTGGGAGTGATATAAATATTTCACCCTTCTTATTCCTGTGTCTTTGTCCAGGTCCTCCCATATATATTTCCCCGCCAAGGCTGTAGCGTGAAACTCCTTGGGTCCCAAGACTAAGCCTTGTAGTACCCGGGAACGGGAACGGAAGCCTCACTCCTGCCCTTAATAAATCCTTATATATAAAGTCCCAGGCTCCGCTCCTTCTTTCTGGCGAGACCTTAAACTGGACAGTGGTCAATCCCATGGGGGGGACGCGGACAGGGGCATGCCGGCCGGCCCTGAGTCGGCCCTCCCTCCCCTCATTGCTTGAGCATCCCCAGGAGGACTACAAATCTGAAGGGGCCATTTGCCCCACCACTCACTCAAGGCTTTAAAACGAGGAGCGACTCCTTTATAAACCAACCCTCTCACACCCCTGGAAAAGATCCTGGAAATGTCTCTTTAACCCCCAACCCAACCCAACAACCCCTGCTTCAAACCCAACCACCCTCTTACTCTTCAAAGTCCCCAACGCCTTTCCCTCCCTCTTCCCCTCTCCCTCTCCCCCTCCTCCCCTTCTGTCTCCTTCCAGCGAACGTCCCTCCAGCCGCTGGAGTCCGTTGTCTCCCTCCAGTGAGTCCAGCAGGTGGGGGGGGGGGGGTGCGAAGATGTAAGGTGGGGGGTGATAATTCAGGCGTTGTTAAACACTACGCGGAAGAAAAGGACATTTCTTCCGTGTGGGGGAAGAAATAATTTCAAAATAGGTGCTATGCACGTATATATTAAATAAATAAATAAATAAATAAATAATAAATAAATAAATAAAAAATAAATAAATAAATAAATAAATAAATAAATAAATAAATATATATATATATATATATATATATATATATATGCAGAGTACTATCGTTCCTTCCGAGGAAGATGGAGCTAACCTACGTCGAAATTATCAAGAAATACGTGTTAGTGTTCTTTTTATGTAAAAAGGTTATATATTTTTATTTCCTGACCGATTTTTTATTCAATACTTACGTGTTACTTCGACGAGAATATATATATATATATACATATATATATATATATATATATATATATATATATATATATATATATATATATACACATTCATACAGATGTATGCATACATACATAAGTACATATGTATGGATGTGTGTATGAATGATATATATACATATATACTATTATATTTATTAGATAATCTACCCGTTAAGGCTGGTTTTTCGATGGACACTGCTTCTAATTAAATATTTTATTACTCCTAAGAAAACACAAAATCCAGCATCCTAATCCACATCAGGTCCCTCTTCATCTCCGAGTACTTCCTACCCCCCTCATCCCGTCCAACATCCCTATCCTGTTCCTTCCCTTTCCTCGCTTGCCATTAACATTCTTTCTTCTATTACAGTCTTCAATATCCCACCATTGCCAGTCAAAATCCCCTTCATCCACTTTTCCTGCCTCTATACGATTGCTCCCAACAAACCCCTCTCTTCACCTCTCACCATACCAAGTATTTCCTCATTTGTTTTCTTCTCTGTCCATTTCACCTTCTCCATTATTCTCCACACCCACATTTCAAAAGCCTCCAGTCTAAGTCTATCCTCCTGCTTCAATGACCACGTTTCCGCGCCGTACATAGCTACGCTCCAAAAAAAAGTTTTCTAACGAGTCTTTTCTTAACATCCTTACTGAAGTCCCTATCATCAACTCCCTCCTTGTGAAAGCCAATGCATGTATTACGTTTATAAATATATACGAGGGTCATCCGGAAAGTAGTACCCGTTCGTGCCGCATGAAGTGCTGACGACGCGAGTAGCCGCTGGACGAGGTCAGATAGCTTCAGTGGCTTGTCTGCC
>NW_027286974.1:4315098-4372598 GCF_022747635.1 Hetaerina americana | reverse complement strand
ATAATATTTTATTACAAACGGAGCTTAGGGTTCCCCGAGACATCCCTGGGAATCGAACCCTGGACCTTTTAATAGTCAAACGCTCTACCGCCTGGACTACCGCGACCAACACATATATATTAGTATAATTAAATGTATGTATATATTTGGTTATAGCTTATAACCACACACATAGACCGCAAATATAAAATAAGGATATGTTAGCTTAAAATAATATAAATAATTAAAATAATTATTTCTTTGATGTGATAACCTAAATGGTATAATATAGTCAAGAAATAGTCCGGGATAATATTTCTGGAGGAGGTTTAAATGTAATGTAACGAATATATTAATAGTCATTTAAAAAACTCTGAATTTATGTCACAATCGTGTGAGTACATACAGGGTTCGTCCGGAAAATAAGTGTAATGAGCTCAGGAAAAAAAATGTATTACATTTTTACAAATCTTAAGCTAATATTCCTCAAAATAGGACCCTTGTGAGTCGATACACTTGTTCCAGCGGCGTTTCCATTCCTGGAACGCTCCCGCGAAGGCATCATCGGGAATCTCTCGAAGACACGTCGTCATGGCCTCTTTGACGGCGTCCAAAGTCCCGTATCGCGTTCCTTTCAAACTCCTCTTTATCTTCGGGAACAGAAAGAAGTCCGGTGGTACCAAGTCCGGGCTGTAGGGCGGGTGCGGCAGCGTTGCCACGCCGTGCTTGGCCAAGAAATCCGACACGACAAGCGCGGTGTGAGACGGCGCATTGTCGTGATGCAGCCGCCAGATGTTTTTGATCGCTGGCCGGACGCGGGCGACTCATTTTCGAAGATTACACTGCTCTGCTATCATCCGAACACTAAGACGACGATCAGAGTTCAGTACATCGCGAACTTTTCGCACATTTTCGTCGGTGAGTGTCGTTGATGGGCGTCCAGGCCGTGGTTCGTCGTCGACCTCTTCTCTGCCCTCCACGAACATCTTGTGCCACCGAAAGATCATGTTTCTGGACATGGCTGACTCCCCGTAAGCCTGGTTAATCATACCTACAGTTTCGGTAGACGATTTCCCAAGCTTTACCGCAAATTTGATGGAATAACGCTGCTCCAAAAACTTCGGCATCTCGTTCCGTGACGTGGGTCGAGCGTGGAGGTTCGCGTTAACAGAGCTCCTCACTACACCACAGCTCAGAGCCGACTGCCTTTTTCAGCGTCGCTTGCCAACATACCCCCCTCCAATCGCGGCCCGTCAGAGCGGTGCTGGGCGCGCCTGGAGCGGCGGGAAAAAATCAGTACACTTATTTTCCGGACGAACCCTGTAGTATTTGTGAAGAAGATTACCTACTAGCCTGCATCATTTGAAGTTTTTGGCGCAGGAAATCAAATGATGAACTACTTAACTAGTAAGTTCGACATAATGGGCAGGTTTGTATCAACGAAATAGGAACCGTTAAAATGAAAGGAAAATTATATGGGAATGAGGTGTGAAACCCAAAATTTTATAGGGAAAAATGACCAGAAATTCAGGGTACAATACCGGGCACGTAGAAAGAAAGAATAAAATAAAAAAGAAGAATAAAATTTTCTTTTATAAATAAAACCAATGTTGATTGGAGCACCCTTACCTGCAAAAATATTCGAGTCCTTTCCTTATACAGAGTCATTACTTTTATGAAAAGATTTAAGGAATTTATGTAATAATTTGATTGATTTGGGATGTAAAATTATATGCAATAGTTTAATTTTTTTGTTAATTCATCCTTTTTTTCCTTGCGGAGTGATTGATTTAAATGAGATTGGGTTTTCTTAATTTGTGAAAGAGATTTGTGTTATGGAAGATTCCTTTAAATTTACTTTTGTTTTACTGACTGATTAATCTATTATATTTTGTGACTACTTGGGACTTGTGGGCCACCTGACACTCTCTATCTGCAAATCTGGGTTTTAATAAATAACTAAATAAATATGTTGCATTTAAATCTCTAGAGGTTCATTTCAACGGTTGGAAAGTAATGACTAAATATTCAGGATTTTATCATCTCGTAACATTGCATTTCAGGTGCATGAAGTTTACGTCATAACTTATTCTATTTGAAGATACCCTTAGGAGATTTTATCTACAACTTCTAACTGTACTACATGTTTTGCATTTAAGTAATCTACATCAACGTAATACCCGCCGTAGGGGCGTGTGGCGGGGGGTGTTAGATGACAACCCGGCTATGGAAGCAGGCCAGCATTGACTATATCTTACGAGAGTTAAGTTTGGGAAAAGAATTTTAAAAAATACCTGCTGGATATCTACAACAGTTGAATATTGTATCGTCTCAGTCAGGTTTACTACTACAACGACTACAAAGATTACGTGGACAATGAGTTGAAATACATATAAAATATCGGTCATGATTTAAATTTTTAGATTTCGTAAAATGAAATATGGTTCTCTTATGCCTGTCAATTTTTTACTTTTTGGAAAATATATTTTGTATTTTTTAGGCTTTGCATTTCGCTACATTAGATTGAAGTCTCTGGACTCTATAGCTTGAGTTATTCGGTTTAGAATTTTTAATTTGGACTTCTTCACAGAAAATCGCTGAGGGTCACAGACCCATAGGCGATATATACATCGCTAACTTGTTTTTAAGATTTGATTCAAAATTACCAAAAGCGATTCACTTATCAAAAGCGTGTATTGCAAACAATATTGGTCGAGTTTGTCGACTGGTCAGCCAATTTTAATCTTGCAAACATAACAATAAAACGCTCGTCAGCACACAGTTGGCGCGCAATTGGAATTTTAGGCTTTTGCGAAACCAAAGATATTTTAACCGAATCCAAAACACCCTCCTTCTTTTTTCCCCTTGCGATCTTGGGATGCCTTCTCCGATTTTTATGATTTTTTCCTCTCAACTCAAGATACACCTCAAAGGGTTAATCATTACACCTCGGACGATGAAGTGAAGGGAGCTGTGAAGTAGATTCGAGAAAAGTCGGAAGAGTTTTTCAGTGACGGAATGAAAAAACATATCAAACTTTGGGCGAAATGTTTTAACCTTAAAATGGTGACTATTTTGAAGAACAAATACATGATTTTGAAACTTAAGAACTGTATTTTAATCTACTTTTATCCAGATCTTGCTATTTGTTCTTGTTTATCAGCCTCTCTTCGTTAATAAACACACACATATATGCATACAAAACTATCTTATTAATTATATATAAAAGAAAGTGCTGATATATAATTGATTCTACACTACTTTCCATGTTTTTGTTCAGAATTCATGTCCATTCGCCAAAAAATATAAGGTCAGGTTCTTTTTCCAAAGGTTTCCTTTAACTGAACATTATGATAACTTAAGTTACCATGAGAATATTTGAATAATTTGGTATGTTTTCATCTCGCAACTATCGTACATTAATACAAGAATATAACAAAGTTTAAAATGTAATAATGTTCTTTACGATTTTAATTTTTTATATTTATTTATTTTTATTTAAGGATTACGTTGCAAATGGGTAATTATTCAGGTGGCAAGGTTCAATTATCAACAACGATTACTCTTACAACAAAAAATACATCCATACACGCACTAGGAAAACAGATAGGAGACAAAACATTCTTACATACAATGACACTTCCACATCACACGCAAACAAACTTCCGAATCTCATAAAAACAATATTCTATTAACTACAATAGTATCAATGAAGTTTATCACCCACTGGCTGCTTTATATTTCTTCTTAAAACTCCTAAAATTGGACGGAAAGGGCTAAAGGAACCTCCAGAGGCAGCTGGTTCCAATCAAAACTAGTTCTATTAAAAAAAAGTAATTTTTCTTATTTGTTTTAATGCTATCTTATTTTTATTTTGATTGATACAAGAATATAACAAAGTTTATAAAGTAATAATGCTCTTTACGATTTAAATTTTTTATATTTATATATTTTTTATACGTGGGCTACAAGCATATGTGTAATACTTCCGTCGTCAGCCTACCATCGTAAAAACCTAGCAGCAACCTTTGGCAGAATATCGCCAAAACTATACAGATATATAGAGCCTATTTTTTTTAAAATTCGTGTAATATTTTAAGTTTTATTTAGTGAGGATATTAACTACGTCAATTAACGTGGACTTGGTTTTAAATCAGGTTTAATTACATTACTTTGGTAGGGATCTGATTTCCTTATTTCTATAGGGGGGATATAGGGGACAGGGTAACGCTTCCTTACCGACTTGCGAGGGGCACAAAGGTGGGGAGAAGATCAATTGGAGGGGTAACAAGATTTAGATTTCCTGAAATATCCCTCGTAAGGAACAGTATACTGAGTCTGACATAAGTGCTCACGTCAAGAAGGGATGTTTTTAATACGAATGCCCCGAGGATGTTTATGTATCTTTGATTGTTGATCTGGTAAGTAATCTGAGCGTCTTAAAACGAAGTCTTTCTCGGTGCTGTCTTGACTAGATTAAAGGTTCCCATGGCGTGCTTATCATAAGAATATCGACAACCTGTGACACCTCTTCCGAATCTTCGATATCTCCACACGAGGGAGAGGTTATCGATGTTTTACTGACGGGCATCTTTAAGTCTACGGAGTTGTAAGGAGACCTCTGACGAGAACAAAGCATCCAATCGCCTTTTATCGACATATACTTAATAACCTAATCTACATCATCCCGCGCAAAAATATAACTTCAAATTTTCAAAACCCTAAGTGATTTTTTTTCTGACATGTCTCCTTTCATCAAGTTCGAGGAGTTTTGAACTCACCGACAAAGAAAAGAAACCAAGTCATCTCAAAAGAAAGGCTTCATCTAAAGGCTGTGGACAAGAGAAAAAATATGTAGAATGTGAAAAAGATTTTTAAAAATTCCTTTATTGTTTTAATTGAAGTTATGGTTATTCATTTCACCATAAAAGGATAATAATATACAAATATTAGACTTTAAGTGAACCAGGTGACAATGTCAAACAAATCAGGCAGAAAATCCATATGAAAGTTATATATCAAAGGATAATATATATATATATATATATATATATATATATATATATATATATATATATATATATATATATATACAAATATGCTTTCGTAGACGTAACACGGAATAGTACAATACACAGTAACACACAATATAGAAACACAAAAAAAGAAGAACACTCACACGTTATTTCTTGATATTTCGACGGGAACAGTAGATGAAGACGGAGTGTTTCCGTCGAAATATCAAGAAATACGTGTGATTATATATATATATATATATATATATATATATATATATATATATATATATATATATAACGATTGTACGAAAAACTCTCACGAGCGGCCCAATAGAACACAAATAGAATAGCAACATTTAAAAGGACACTCACACTAAATTGTTCGAGCTTTCGGCCTTCTCAGAGGCCTTCTTTAAGTATATATATACATATATATACATACAATATATATATACATATATATCATCAGTATTTCAATCTTAGGATTGGTTTACTCTAGCCTACTCTATTCAATTGACAATTCCTTCAATCCTTGATATTTTCTCTGTTTTACGTCCTTCTCAATTTGTCCTCTATATACATATGTATGTATATATAGGGAGAAGGGAGTAGGCATAATAAGAGGACAGGTTTTTCCCCTCTCCCTACATCCCCTCATAGCCCCCTCACCTCGTTCCCACGCTATTTGCCTCTCAAAAAATATTATTAATCTTTTATCATGCAATCATTGCACTTCCTTTTACATCAGCCCATTATTATATATATATATATATATATATATATATATATATATATATATATATATATATATATATATATATATATAACGATGATGTAGAAACACTCACTCGAGCAGTATAATATTTCGGCGGCACAATATAACACAAATAAAATTGATTACACTTAAAAGGACAATCGCATTGTACATTGTTTAAGCTTTCGGCCTTCTTCAAGTAAGAGTGTTACTTGAAGTCTTACTTATAAGAGTCTTACTTGAAGAAGGCCGCGGAGAAGGCCAAAAGCTAAAAACAATTAACCATGTGAGTGTCCTTTTAAGTGTTACTATTTTATTTGTGTTCTATTGTGCCGACCAAATATATATATATATATATAGTTTGTATGAACATTCTATATATATATATATATTCGTCCTTTATATGTGTTCCTATCCCTTTTCCTTATATCTGTTTCTGTATATATGAGTATATATATATATATATATATATATATATATATATATATATATATATATATATATATATATATATATATATATATATATATATATATATACAAATATATATATACAAATATATAAAAACACAGATGTAGATTTTTAGAAACGGCCGTGCTGTCGAAACGTAAAATAACAAGTTGTGAGTGTCCTTTCTTTGTGTCTCTATATTCTAAAAATCTACATCTGTGTTTTTATATATTTGTGTGTCGCCGATGAGCGTTCCATTTCGAAGATATTATATATATATATATATATATATATATATATATATATATATAAGGATCGCGATAGTCCAGGGGTATAGCGTTGGACTGCTGATCGGAGGGCACCGGGTTCGATTACCGGGCACCTGAAGCTCCACCAAAGCTATGTGATTATTCAGTTAGTACCAGATGTCTTCCTTAAGGGAAACCATAACCGGCACAGTGTATTAAGGAACTGGCCACCCCTTTATATTAATACCCTGCTAATGCGTGAATTTCACACGTCGTCCGGCTTAGTTCTGGGTGAACTCTACCATCACCCAACAACCAAACCGAACTTCGGGTTGATTACTGTGTTTACAAGTCCACAATATCAACAAATACACAATTGAAATTTGGAAAAATGGCGTTTAACAGGGACGAAATTTTCTTTCAACACCGAAAATTTAAACTTTGGATTTATACGAAACAAAAAACATAGACTCATTCAATCGATTAGTGTTTTACTATTGAGAGGACACCATATTTTGATGTAGATCTTCGGTTAATAGTAGGAATAGATCTTGTTGGTAAAATTCCCACCAAGTTTGGGCATATCGAAAGTGTATCCCGATATCTGCTTATAATTCAAGACGACAAAATTCACCTTAAACCTCGACTCGATCCAAGAGGCAAGATGCACTAATAAAATAGAGGTTGCTTTTGTTGGGTGTCAACAGTATTTAATTAATATAATTTTCTCAATCAAAAACATACAAAATCCAATAGTAGAAAATATATAAGGAAATTGATGTCTAGAAATGTATTTCAGACGCAGAATAAGACGCGGATGGAATTAGATACCTAAACTCTTGACTCTAATCATTCTCAATCCCCACTTCCCCCCAAAATCTTTGCTACCCTGATTGAAAACCATCAATTAGACTCCTTTTATCCGGAGAAACCCATTTTCAACCGAAGAAAACCTTTCTTTCTTCGTCCAGGGCCAAGTCCACACACCAAAACACGCAAGGGATTGTCGTAAAACTGACCGCTGGCCAAATTTCGCGATTGCCCCAATGCGACGTTGCCACAGATCTCTGAGCGAACACCACCGCCGCACCAAAAACACTTGAAATCCTACCACCCATCCCAATCTCTGGTCGTATCCAACGGTGATGAATTCTCCCCGTTCTTATTGGTCGGTTAATTCCAATTCGTGTGACCTCTCCACCTTAGCATCGCTTCTCATCAACTCGGCACCTATACGCATGCTGGCCCATCCATCGGGTACCAATCCCTCCAATAAACCACCCTCCCTCTTCCCAACCCCCGCGTCAAACCAACCCTCCAATCCCAGAGAATCATTAAGCACCCTCTCACACACAAACACAAGCCCAAATGCCAAACCGGAACCATTCGGAAACAGAAATTCTATCACCTCCCGTAGAAAACATATATCTCAACCTTAAGTAGGAACTGCACGGGGGTGGCTTTCACCCCTCCTCAATCCCCAGACACACATACGAGGGTGCTCCCAGAAGTACCCGACCCAAAAAATAAAACACAAATTTTGGAAAAAAAGTAATTATATTTAAACACAATCTCCTTTCAAATCAATTAGGTTAGCGTTTATTTTTTGCCTGGTTTTCTGCGGTAAAATTTTCCCGGAAACCATACCCTAAACATACCCTGTAAGTACGTGATGCACGGGAGTTAATTTTGTTTATGACTACGAGTGTGGTCTCAGATATACCGGACACAACCGAGAAAAAACGTAAATTTTTAGGAAGAAAACTATTTATTTTTACAAATAATCTCCTTTTAGCTTTTTTAAACACTTTTCTCAGCGTTTCTCAATAAATTTTATACCATTTTCATTATAATAAGAACTGTCTTGCTCCTCAAAATAGCTTATGACTGAAAACAACATCACCTCTTCACGGTTGAAACATTTTCGCCAACCAAGCCATTTTTTCAAGTTTGCGAATACAGAAAATAACCCGAAGGGGCTAAATCTGTCGAATGAGATACTAGCAATTCAAACTTTAAATCATAAATTTTTTTTTGCCATTGCAATAATGGATTTGTGAGCTGGTTCAATGATGAAGCGACACTTTCTTCTCCAGCCAATTGCGGCCGCTTTTGCTTGATTTCTTCGCTCCCAACATTGCAATAAGTTCACATAATACTCACCGTTGATAGTTTATTATTTTTCAAGATAGCCATTGAAAATTATTCCTCGTATATCCCAAAAAACCGACGCCATGACCTTGCCCGCAGATGAAACGGTCTTCGCCTTCTTCGGAGCCGGTTCTCCCTTTTGAATCCAGTGTTTTGATTGTTCCTTTGTCTCGGGTGTGAAGTAATGGACCCATGTTTCATCCATGGCTATAAAACGGCTTAAAAATTCTGCTTTGAAGCCGTGAAACTTTGCTAAACACTCTAAATTGAAACATCTTCACGACACTGGTTTTGCTCGAGTGTGAGCACCCATCTTTCACACAGCTTTCTCATCTTCAGTTAAAATGCGATGTACTGCACTTTTTGAAATGCCTACTATGTCTGCTAGCTCGCGCACTTTCAGTCGACAATCATCCAGTATCAACTTGTGGATTTTCTTCACCGTTTCTTTGAGTCGTCACACCTCATTTGGTCAACCAATGCGATGTTCTAGTCTTTGACAGCTCGTACGGCCTCGTTTTAAATTCTGCCAACCAATTGTATTTTAGTGTTGTATAAACGAAGGAGCAGACTCACTTCCAGAAGAGTAGAATAATCCAGTACAGCTTTTACTATATTGGTTGCGGGGGCTGAGAGGCATTTCAAATAATAAAAGTATATTGTATCACATGTAACGATGACCAATTCTCTCTCCATTTTCACAAATTCACTTGTAAACGTTCCCTATTTAAGACTGTCAAACAAATACTAAACAACGAGGCGGCTGCAAATTTAAATAATATGTTTTATAGATTACGTACTTTCAATTATAATGATTTTTTTCAAAAACACCATCGCCATCTCTAGGTTAGGGTTTGGTACTTATGAGTTCATCCTGGTAAGGACGCACCGGAGGATGTAACCTGGTTTTGGAAAGGGAATTTTCTCCATTGACAATTTCATCAGAAGGGTTTTAAGTCTTAATGAAGGACTGTTGAATCAATGGGCAGGACATAAAAAGACACATCACAGTTTTGGTAAGAATATTGTTAATAGGCTAATCTAATGAGCTAACGGAGAAAGTTAATTTACACTGTAATCTGCGGGGGTTTATGCTACCAAGTGCCTCGATTCTTTGGCCAAGAGATGGCGTTAGGGAGCTGTTTCACTCACTAAAAGGAGAAATAGACAACACACACAAGAGGAAAGGATCGTAGTTTAGGAGGAAGGTTAGAGCATCGGCCCAGTGGAAAGTGGAAAGATCCGGAGTTCAAGTCCCGGTCAAGGAAATATTTTTACACTTGTGATCTGCTCTAGTATCATTCCTTAATCAGATTCGATTACCTGCGATCTGTTTTCGAAAAAATCAATTAGCTTGATCCTTGATCATGGTTTTTCGAATAGATCTCGCTCCTCTGCGACTTTTTCCTATTCCCTAAAATGTGGTGAGGGGACATATCATTGTGCAAAAGATGTGGAAGACATACTAAAGCAAGAAACGACACGATAAAACTAAAAAGTATTAAAACTACCTCAAAGGACTTCCACAGGTAGTTTCAATAGTGGAGATGAAGATGGAATAAGTGAATAGCAAAGTAAGTACTTCGAGAGTACTTTGAAAAAGAGGACAAAATCGATGGAGACTTTAAATTTTGCAAAATAAAGTCTGTTTGGCCTCAGTTCGTACATTTATTGGTCAGGGTAGTAGATATTAAAAAAATAAAATATAAAAATAAAAATATTTTTACCTTAAAGATAATTGAAACATTGATTTCAGGATTATAAGATTAAAATTAAATGAAAATTAATTTTTTATAAGTTGTTCTTCGCATCCGAAATTTTGACTCAAATTTTGTGATACAAAAGTATCACAAAATTTGAGGGAATTTAATGAATCTAAATCAATATTTAGTTGCCATGGCTTCTGTTACCTTTATCGATCGTGGTCTTTAGTGAGTATATTAAAGAATGGCTGTCTTTTTTCCTAAATTTAACCTCACCCATTACCACTTATAATACACCTGGAGTCACAATTCCTAATCTTTCGTCCTCACACCGCAAGAGGATAAAGTCTGGTGATAAATACTTATCACTCGCCCCAAGACGAAGACTTCCTCCTACCTTTGCACCCTTTACGACCCCTGTGGGTCACGTTCCAGACCCCCCACGTCCACCCATCGCTTTCCTTGACCGCCCCACACCCCTGACCACCCCGACGATACATCTCAATACACAGCTCAAATGAGGAGACATCACGATGTTCAGTGCGGGGCGATCAACCAGAATAAACGCTCGGGATCGACTCAATGGAAACAATTACCCGCTCACCCAAAGATGGATTCGTATCAGGGAGACTAGTGAAAAAGGATTCCTTCTCTTTCACCTAAAAAAAGACTGAGGGAACATGTTCGAAACGTCTTTTTCCACCATTTATTTCCACAAATCCCAAAAGGAACTCGATCATCTAATGACAGTCCTGATTAGACGAAGAAAGATAGACTGACGCCTTTATTCAGGCGAAATTGAGACCAAATGGTCCTTTTTTCCATTCAACCCATCGTCGTATCCATAATACATCAGGCATACAATTTACAATTACATGTATAAATACACATGATTACATATACACAGATAGACATATATTATATACAGATTTGAACACCGAAAAGAAAAGGTTTTATAAACTCATTCACATGGATCTATAGAGATAAGGAAAAGGGTTAGGAACACATAAAGAAAGGACGAACACATTAGAGGTGGGGAAGGCGGAATTAAACAGATCACAAGTGTAAAAATATTTCCTTGACCGGGACTTGAACTCCGGATCTTTCCACTTGCCGGACGGATGCTCTTAACCACTTGAGCTATCCAGGAAACGTAATTTACACCGAGATCTGCGATGCCTTATGCAACCAAGTGCCCCTATTCTTTGGCCAAGAGATGGCGTTAGGGAGCTGTTTCACCCACCAAAGGAGAAATAGATAACACACACAAGAGGAAAGGATAGTTGTAAAGCAGTCATACAACATTTTACAGGATAAGAACAGTGCGTTTTAATAGCACGCATAGCCAGAAGAAGAGACGAGCCACATTGGCCTAATAAACATTCAAACACGAAATCCCGCCAAACGGCGGACAAATACTCATTTATATAGAAATAGATATAAGGAAAAAGGATACGAACACACATGAAGGACGAACACAGGAGAAGTGGGGAAGGCGGAATCAAGCAGATCACGAATGTAAAAATATCCGAGTTCAAGTCCCCGTCTAGTAAATATTTTTGCATTCGTGATCTGCTTGATTCCGCCTTCCCAACCTCTACTGTGTTCGTCCTTTTTGTGTGTTCCTATCCCTTTTCCTGATATCTGTTTCTATGTAAATCAGTATTTAAATCTCTCTCACTCTCGCCATAGACGTGGATTGCAAACTCAAGAGCAGTTTTCGACAGTGACGCAGAATTGCATACAGCTGGTGTTAATACAAGGTGCGTTCCGTAAGTAATGCAATAAAATACCCCACGCCGTACCTTTTAGCTACAGGGAGATGAAACCACTTGGAGTAGATAAGGGATAGGTAAAACTTTGCCACGAAACTAAAAGCAGCTTTTCAACGACATTTTTAAACTCAGTAGGAGTTACTTTTCCAGTAGTTAAAAATTCGATCGACAGCACGCTGTTTAAACTTGCAAATGTTGACATATACAGCACACACTAGAACACGTCTCCATACTTCATCCGCTTCTCAAAATACTACACTGGATGAACAATGTAACGACCTCAAACCTGGAAGCATGCGGGTTGAGTTCGGGGAATGTTACTTCCACATGCCACCAGACAAGGTGTGCTTCTGAAGGTCTTTTCAATTGTGGTCTACGAGTACGCACAACACTAGAACACGTCTCCATATTTCCGCTTCTCAAAATACTGCACTGAATGAGTAATCTGACGATCTCAAACCTGCGCATGCGTGTTGAGTAGGGGGAATGTTACTTTCACATTCCCAGACCAGGATTGCGTCTAAATATAATATTTTTTGTGGCCTACAAGTATCTCATATTACTAGAACACGTCTCCATACTTCTGCTTTTCAAATTACACCGAAGGTATGATGTTACGACCTCAAACCTGCGCATGCGTGTTGAGGGGGAATGTTACTTCCACATGCCACCAGACAAGGAGCGCTTCTGATGTTCATTTTATTAAAGGTCTACAAGCGTGTGTGCGATAGTATCCAACCTACCCTTGCATTATTTGAAAAAAAAATTTTAAGCCTTTGATTGGCTCATATTTGGAATATTGTATGGGTTTAGGGTCTGAATCAATCCTTCCCGCGGGGAGATTTTTAAAGAAGGAGCATGGATATTAAGTCTTTTTGGAATGGGATGTGTATATAATCCTTTAAAAGTGTATTTTATCTTGTACTGTTAAGAGGAATCAGGATATAAACCAAAAGTGTGTATGTTGAGAATATGTTCTTATTTCATAGACGTAGTTTATATTGCAACAACATCCCCTGCACGCAAATTCCCAGTTTCCAATCGTCTCCACCCTTTCTACACTTAAACATGCAATCAACCCCTTAAGGGTACATAACCCTTATTATAACCCCTATCCTCTCCCCGGTTCTCCCTCAGAATCCTTGGAAGCGTAAATAAATTATATTATCTAATCAGATCGCCGGTCCAGCGGTCATAATTCTGGTACCTCTCTCCCAAACGCCTCGTGCTTTCTAATAATAAGAAGGACTAGGGGTGGGGAAAGGGATCGGAGGGTTGGACCAAGGGGTGGCTTCATGTTAAGAGCAAGGAGAAAGGGTTATGCGTGGACCCGGGGACTTATAACACTCCTTTATGCCCATTAACGACGTCCGACTACAGAAGTATCCCAATAGATCATACGAAAATACAGATCCTCCCAAAACCTTCCCGTCCCCAAAACTAACAAACAGGCTGACCGCAGATGGCCCACTGGACCCTTTTGAGATTTAACTTCGAAAACTCCCGCTTTTGCACCCTTAGAAGAACCCTTTTAAACATGAACAGGACCAAAGGATGCTGCCCCACCACACCGGACATCAGAGCACCACGAGGACCCCTTGTCTTCATAGTACGAGGGAACATCTTCACCTTTATTCATCGCTAAACTCCTCGGCAAGTCCAGCACATCCCAAAGGAAGCATTCGTCATACTGCCCTCTCCAATATATACGCGAAAGGAGGCAATAAAAACTTTATTTTGACAAAAAATTTAGTCTAATTCAATAATGATTATGGTGTTTTGCAACTTCAAACTACTCTCTTTGTATTCGAAATAGGCTATGTCTTCTTTTCATTCTGTTTTCTGCTTTTCCAATCAACTGTTTGATGAAGCACCTACCTTGGAAGTCCTTTAAAGGCAGTTCTTTAAGGCTTTTTTAGTTTTATCGTGTCATTTCTTTGCTATATTATTGATTGTGTCTCTTCTCCACACATAATCTTGTGCCCAAGTGATTAACATAGCCCCCAATTATCACATTTCATGCATTTATTATGGTGCGTGGTGTATGTCCAAGTATCCATCCATCTAATCATGTCATTCGGTAATAATATAGTACATCTACATCTACATCAATACCCTTCAAGCCACCAAAAAGGTGTGTGGCAGGGAGTGCAGCACCAGGAGGATAGGGTAAGGGATGAGGGGGTTAGGGTTTTTCAAATGGATGGGGAAAGGTAAGGGGAACCTGCAGAAAAAAATACATAAATATAATCGTATAACCATGCGCAGTCGCTACCTTGCAATTAGGTTAATACTTATTGTGTCAAACTGACTCCTGTGGGTTTTCGATTACAAGAATTCTGGTCTCTTAATGTTCTTAGATATAAATGACATTTTAAACCTGTCTGTCTTGCAACTCTATCTCTCTCTAATCTTATATCCGTGATCCCTCCGCCCTATGTAATAAGTTGGGGTTCTAATTATGTTCTTGATGTCATCGGAAAAGGGCCCATCTTTTAATGTTTTTAATAAGTTTAATCTATAGTGTAAACGCCACTGCGTAAAGGTAATCCCAGCCTCAATTTTCCAGTAAAGTAGTTACGCTGCTGCGTTGGTCATAACAATTTTTGCTAGCTTAAAATCTACCCCCTGTCCACTGAACTCGATCTAATTCTGAAATTCAATGTATCTCTTGAGGATCCCATATATACTGGCAGCATACGATACTCTAGGTGGGGTCTGGCTGAGAGCCAAAAAACATCGTTCCTTCACTTTTTCGTCACATTTACCCAGCACTCTTTTTACAAATCCCAATTTTTTATTAGCACGACCGCATATTTATAGTATGTGCTTTCCTCAGGACAGATCGTGAGAAGTAATTGTTACACCCTAAGTACTTAAAGGTCGCCTGATCTCCTTACGATGGGATTTTCCATGGCCTCCCCGGATTGGAGTCCTTGTGGTTTCTCTATTTTAGGGATAACACAAAGTTTAGGTTTAAAAAATTCGACCAAGGACCTCCGGAAGCTCAGAAGGAATCAATTACAAAGGTCATCGCATTGGAATAACGTAAGAAATCCTGAGGAGAGTTTTCAAAAACTCTTTTTAACAACTCAAAATGTTCATCGAACATCAAGGTCGTCATCTGAAGGAAATAATTTTCAAAATTTAATGAAAAATAAAATGGTCTTGGATGTGGTCTTCGGAAATGAAAACCTTTTTACTTATCTTGTTAGGTTTTTTAGGAATCACCCATCAAATTATGGGAGTCAATTCTGTCTCACCCTGTCTAAGTCATCGACTATGATTCCCCAAAGGACCTCAGAGCACAAGAAGGATTCTAAGCAATTAATAATCCAAGGTTTTGCAAAACAGAAATAACAACTGACACTCCTCGCATAGAAATCTGGGATTTAGTGGTCTTTCGGGAAAGATTGCATTGGTCACTCAATGGGCAGACGGCTTCCCATTTATCGGAAGTTTCTCTACAAGACCAAACTCGAAATAATATGAAATAATTTGTCTAAACCGAACGAAAATTAAATGGAATTGAATATAGTTCTCAGAAATGAAAACATTTTTAAATTTATCTTTCTTAGAGTTTTGAAAATGTACACCTCAAATCAAGATGTCCATTCTGTTTCTCCCTTTACTTTCTCCAATAATCTCTCTCTCTCTCTCTCTCTGAATAAATGCAAATCCAAAGATGCTACGAGTTAATTCTAATCTTCCTGTATTTCAAATATGCGAATGAAGTCGTTCTGTCGCGAGACTTCGAAGTCGCGAAGACGGAGTCGCGTTGCCTAACGACCTAGATGGAATTCAGACTTGCTGGGATACATGACAATTGGACTTTAAATTTGAAAAAATGCTTAATTATATTTTTTTTGGAAAAGAGCAATTCCCTTCGGTTCAGAGTTTAACTATGACACTAAGGCAATTATAATTACTCTACATTATAAGGTCAAGATTAACCACAGTGATAAGATAAGGGATAAATAGAACACAGCACAGATGGATGCAGATATATACGACCTTGAATCAATCACGAATCATATTAATACGAAATCTAAATAAATAGAAAAATTAGCAATAATATTTGCAATTCGAAGGAGGATGGAGAATTATAGATTGGTATTGATAGAGCATTTTTATTGGCAGTAGGATGATGAGAACCGTTACAGATAGAGGGAGGAATGTTAGGTTAGCGAGGGAGTAGGGATAGGGGTGGGACTAGAATAGGATAGGTTATGTTAGGGGCAAAATTAGTTTGAATATTTTTGGGCAGAAAGAAGAATTAAATATAGCTTTTTGAGGTCAGGATATATTTATAAGGCTAAAATAAGGGAAACAGAAATAATTTGCATGTTTTTATCCCTAAACCTAATTTCAAAAGAGTGAAATACACAAAAAAATACATCATAAAACATTTTACAATGAGTTTTTGTATAGTTTTAAGCTTTGAAAACATTAAAATTTTCTAATGTAATTGTGGTTCTTTAAGAAAAATCACTGTCTTGATCAATTAGATCCATTCCTGTTATAGATTTGCACCGTTTTATGCACGAATAGAAAATTTCAATAAATAAAAATCTTTTTGGCAAGTTAAGAAAACGCAATATTAACTGTGACTTTTCCCTCCCAATTAGTAACATAGTGAAGCAGACAGAAATCGCGAGGGTAGATTCCTTTAAATACTTGGGGTGTAACAATTAGTTCTAACGATCTACCCTGGGGAAAGCACATAGGAGAAATATGTGCGGTCGTGCTGAAAAAAAAATTGGGATTTGTAAAAAGAGAGCTGGGTAAATGCGACCGAAAAGTGAAGGAACGATGTCTCCTTGCCCTCAGTCAGGCCCCACCTAGAGTATTGTATGTTTCCAGTGTATGGGATCCTCAAGAGATAAATTTAATTTCGGAATTAGATCGAGTTCAGCGGAGGGGAGCTAGATTCGTCAAAAAAATTATTATGACCAACGCAGTAGCGTAACTACTTTACTGGAAAATTGAGACTGGGATTCCCTTTACGCAGCGGCGTTTACAATATAGATTAAACTTATTAAAAACATTCAAAGATGGGCCCTTTTCCGATGACCAGGAGCCCCGATTCTTGGCCAAGAGATGGCGTTAGGGAGCTGTTTCATCCACCAAAGGAGAAATAGACAGCGCACAAGAGAAAAGGATAGTAGTAAAGGTTGCTTAAAGTAAAGTTGCACTTTTGCATAAAGCATCGCAGATCTCAATGTAAATTACGCTTTCTAGATAGCTCAAGTGGTTAAGAGCCTCCGCCCGGCAAGTGGATAGATCCGGAGTTCAAGTCCCTGTCTAGGAATTATTTTTGCATTCGTGATCTGCTTGATTCCGCCTTCCCCACCTCTCATGTGTTCATCCTTTATGTGTGTTCCTATCCATTTTCCTTATATCTGTTCCTATATAAATGATCGGTATATATATATATATAATTATATATATATATATATATATATATATATATATATATATACATATATATATATATATATATATATATATATATATATATATATATATATATATATATATATACTGTTAGGGTGTATCCCCTTATCACCGATACTGTTCATAGGATATATGGGGGAAATGATCAAAGAGGCATGGGAAGAACTGGAGGTAGGAATGAAAGTGGGCGGGTAATTCGTAAAATCAGTTAGGTTTGCTGATGACCAAGCTTTAGTTTGTCAGTCAGCCAAGTGGTTGCCAACATTGGATTAGGTACATTGGAAATTCAGTGCGATAGATACATGGGATGAAAATCAATAATAATTAAACAAAGGTTATGCGATTTTCTAGAAGGAAAAAGGCTAAGCTAAACATTGAAATAGGAGGGGAAAACCTAGAGCAGGTAGAACAGTTTACGTATCTCGGTAGTGTTTTGGACCAACACGGTATCAAAGTAGTAGGGACGTAAGGAGAAGAACTGCGCAATTAGGCAAAGAGGCTTTCACACAAAGAGGAGAGAATTAAGATGAAAGGGACGTTGAGTAGGATATTAACAAAAGACTCTTTGATATGGTAGCTATCAAAGAAAACTTTGATATGGTAGCTATGTAAAGTGTGGAAACGTGGTCATTGAAGCAGGAGGATAGACGTAGACTGGAGGCTATTGTAGTTATGTGTGGGTGTGGGATGAAGGATAGAGAACGTGAAAAGGACCGAAAGAAGGAAAACAAACGAGGAAGTATAGTATGGGTATGTTTTAGAGGCGAGGAGAGAGAGTGTTTTGGTGACATTACTATGGAGGAGGCAGATGAGAAATGGATGAAGGGCGTATAGATCGTCATTAACGTTGAAGAAGACTGTAATAGAGGGGAGAATGTTAAGGGAAAAGGAGTAATAGGGATAGGAATAGGATAGATAGGGATGTTTTAGAAAGGGAATGAAGGGAGGAAGAAAGTACTCAGAGATGAAGAGGGACCTGATGTAGAGTAGGATGCTGGATTTTGTGTTTTGTTAGGAGTCAGAAAACATTTATTTGGTAGTTGTGTCCATCCAAAAACCTATCTTATCCGGTGGATTACCTTATAATAATAATAATGCAATAACATATATGTGTATGTTTTTATAAATGTATGTATATATGTTATAATAACGCTTTGACTTATAATATAAATCATATCTTTATTTTAAAACGTAAGTTATTTTCTGGACTAATAATTATATTTTACAATCGATGATAGATGGTTTAAATTTTAATTCGTTATGAATCAAAATAAAACTGCTTCCCACTGACATCTAGCGGGATAATATATTCCCCTCAATTCCAAGGTATCCGAAGAACCAACCCCTCCCCCACCCCCACACCCCACCCACGTCATCCCTTTGACTGAAATCAACCCAACCCCCAAAAACCACCCACACTTCCACCAATGATTCTCCACCCTCCCGCCCCAAACCACTCCAACCGTCCACCCCTTCCGAATGAGCATATATTAGCATCCACCCTCCCCCAGGGTCCCACGGCCAATCCCTGTCTCAACAATGGTCCCGAGAATCCATTCCTAAAGATTAAGCAGCAGTGTGAAAATTATGGCTTGCGTCATTCTATTCTGGATCCCACTCTCCTTCCCTCGGTCCTTATATGCCCTCCTCATTCTCCTGCTCCCCCTTACCTCATACAGAGGGACACACACGCGCGCCAGGGCCGGCGTACCCCTTACGAGAAGGGAGATCCGGGGACAGGAGGCTTTAAAACCCTGGGCACTTATAAACGCTCCCTCTTCGCTAGTAACTCATTCTGCGGGCCAACCAACACTTTTGCCAATGTCCGTGAAATGACCGCGAGGAATTATGGGAGAGATAGGCGATGGTGTGGGGAAGAAGTGGGGGGAAGCCTCCTCACTATATATATATATATATATATATATATATATATATATATATACATATATAGAAAACATTGATTAAGATTTTTAAAACACGAAGAAAGAACAGTCAATGTCTGGTTCAACGTGTCGACGACACGGCCGTCATCACCAGGTTCTGAACCTGATAAAGACGGTCGTGCTGCCGAAACGTTTAAACTACATATATGAGTGACATTAATTTGTTTTTTTCTGTTATTCAAAAAGTTAAATCAATTTTTATATTTTTGTCGTCACCAAAGAGCGTTCTGTTTCAGGAAATATATATATATATATATATATATATATATATATATATATATATATATATATATATATATATATATATATATATATAACGATTGTACGGAAAAACTCACACCGGCGGCACAATAATGGGCTGACACAATATAACACAAATAGAAAAGAATAGACACATTTAAAAGAACACTCACACGGTTCCCAAATCTGCGATTATAATAGAGGTGAGAACCCGCGAGATGGCGCATATCTGGGCGGCCCAATCATTCAAACCGCCCGGGCTGAACCAAGCCCACTGAATGCATCAATTGGCTGCCTACATATCCCCCCCACCCCCTTGTTCATTTCCTATTGGTCCCTTTACCTCTCCTTCCCCCACCTCTCCCCCGCACATGTCCTCTCCGCTCTTCCCCGAGAACGCCATTCTGAAGACGACAGCCGTGCTGTCGAAACGTAAAATACCAAATTGTGAGTGTCCTTTCTTTGTGTCTCTATATTCTAAAAATCTACATCTGTGTTTATATATATATATATATATATATATATATATATATATATATATATACAACAAGTTTTGACAGCAACAAACAATATACGAACACATAAAAAGATCACTCACACGTTATTTCTTGATCATTTAGACGAAATTCAACTCCGTCTTCATCGGAAGATATAGAAGTAACTTACTTCTATTTTTCTATTTCTTCCGATGAAGACGGAGTTGAATTCCGTCGAAATGATCAAGAAATAACGTGTGAGTGCTCTTTTTATGTGTTCTTATATTGTTTGTTGCCATCAAAGCTTGTTATTCAATACTTCCGTGTTACTTCGACGAAATTTTCTATATATATATATATATATATATATATATATATATATATATATATATATACATATAAGGTATTAGATAAGTCGACGAGTTGCCACAATTGTCGCTGGACACATATCGACACGTGTTCCGTATCGATTCCGCTCCAGTCGCGCAGATACCTACAATCGCCCCTTCATCCCGGAGACACACTCCAGTCGTCCATTCTCCAGAATCCCCGGCAGGAGAGCCTTTTTCTGGAGTCCATTTATGGAGTGGGGGAAGGACCCCTTACCCCTTTCCCTCCTCCACACCCCTCCAGGGTCCGTTAAAACCCTTACCACCACCTCCGCGGCAAAAGGGGTAATTAATGTGAAACGCCGTGGATACCATAGAGTTTGGCTTATGAATTGTGGGGAGGGGGGGGTTGCCTTGGTGATATGAGAGGGTGTCGCGGATTGGGGGACGTGCAAGGTGGGGGGAGGAGTCTCGGAGACAGTGTTGCCGTCACGAGGCCGACGGACATTTGGCAACGTGGTGAAAATTATACCGCCAATCAACCCTTTGCGAATTATCTGACCAATTCTCATTCTTACCTGCCTGCATTCTGAAAGATAAATATCCAATTAAGTATATCACCCTAATCAAATCTATATATGTCCCTGAAACATTAAAATACCCTAATCTGCAATCTACCTATCCATTACGTGTCTATCGACATAGGTTTCATTGTTCTATTGCAATTGTCGACAATTCCTATCAATCGTTGTCACCACCAGATCATAATTATATTTATAGGTTATACACTATTAAATTTATCATAATTTTGTTTTTCCTTTAACTAATAATGTTCTAAATATAATTGTCAATCAAACTATCGGTTAAGGTAGCTTTTTGGAATAATGGAACCAATAAATGAATATATTCTCTCTTTCCCAACAAAACACACTGTCCTATATCCTAACTAACTTATGACAACACCAAAGTCCCTCTTGATCATTTCCAAAAATATACTTGCTTCCTCCCATCATTCCCTATTGAAGACCGCTCTCCATATCTTTTCCCACAAACCTCATTCTTTGCTTAGCCTTTCCTTATTTTATTGTTCTCTATCTTCACTCTCATTAATTTTGAGTATGTTTGTACGTCTAGGTGTATACTAATTTATATATGTATGTATGTATCTATGTATGGGTTTATATGTGCTTAATTATGTATGTCTATATATATATATATATATATATATATATATATAAGCACTGGTGATAGAGGGGAGAATGTTAATGGCAAACGAGGAAAGGGAAGGAATAGGATAGGGATGTTGGACGGGATGAAGGAAGGACCTGTAATAGAGTATATAAAACATATATATATATATATAAGAGAGTCCCCCTTCAAGAGAGTCTCCCTTGAGAGAAGAAGGCCTCTGAGAGGGCCGAAAGCTGGAACAATTTACCGTGTGAGTGTCCTATTAAATGTTGCTATTCTATTCTATTTGTTTTATATTGTGTCAGCCCATTATTGTGCCGCTGGTATGAGTTTTTCCGTACAATCGTTATATTTATATTTATATATATATATATATATATATATATATATATATATATATATATATATACCTTTTCTTTTTGATGTGCAAATTGAAATTATGTCTGTCCATATGTATTTATGAGTACATATGAATGTAACTATAAGTTAAATGCCTAATATAATACGTATACGACGATGGAGTAAACGGAAGAAAGGCCCATTAAGTCTCAATTTCGCCCAAATAAAGAACTCTATCTATCTGTCTATCTAAGATATCCCTATCCATATCCTATTCCTATCTACTCCCTATATTCCCTCGTCTGCCATTAACATGTATATTTATATATATATATATATATATATATATATATATATATATATATATATATATATATATATATATATATATATATATATATATATATATATCTTCATTTGGGCATTGCACCGAAATCTTAAGAATAACTAACATTTCCTTTTCTCCATATTATTTTCAAGTGATAATTAAAATTGTACGATACCAACTCGTATCTTCACCGCTGCAATAAACATTTAATCCCCACACATCTGCGACACATTTCTCAGTCCTTATCACTCGTCAAAGAGAGCGCGTCTCGAAGAATTAATTCGACTTACTGGAACTACGGTTGACGAGTGAACATCGTCGGTGAACTGAGACGAACACCAAGTAAATGTCTTCATTTTTCAACTATCGTGTACAAGACCACTCAAGGAATGAATACACAGGAATGAATTAGGACTAAATTGGAGTGTTGTCGATATATTATTGAGTAGAGTGAGATTACGCGAATACAGTGATGTAAGAGTCAAAAAACCCTCCTTTTTACATACTTTCAAAATTTGTTTTTATTTATTCATTCGTGGAGAAATTACCAAGACATCTGGATGAAATTTTATCTGCTAATTAGAAAAACCTTTACTACGTAATATTATAAATTATAAGCATCAATGTAGATTAGTGTTCTTCTGGTAATATTTCAATGGAAGCAATCTTCTTATACTTACTTATGGCCGTGAGATTAGCATAAAATTATGAATATTACAACAATATATGAGTGTAAACTGAAACCTAATTCACACACGCTTGTAGACCATTAAGAAATTAACCTGCCTAAGCACTCCTGGTCCAGGCATGTGGAAGTAACAATCCCAATCAACACGCATGTGCAATTTTTGACGTCGTTACGTTCTTCATCCAGTGTAGTATTTTGAGAAGCGGTTAAGTTGAGAGGAAAAAATCGCAAATGGCATCGCTAGATCTTGGGAATAAGGAGGAGGGTGGGTTGGAATCGGTTCAAATTTCTTTTGGTTTCCCAAAGCCTCTCCAGTTTCGCGCGAATTGTGTGTGTTCAAGAGCGTTGTATTGTCATTTAGCATGATTATTGGCGCCAGACTGCTACCTTTTAGACACAACAAACTCGACTCTAATATGGTTTGCGATATACGCTTTTTATACGTGATTCGCTGTTTATTTTGAGTCAAATCTTCAGCGAGTTTTCATATGATTATATATCATCTGTGGGTCAGTGATCGGACGTCCGCTGTTCGTGTTTCATCAACAAATACGGCTTTTTTTAGGCTCGCAACCACGAAATTTTACTACCGATTGATTAATAGTAGACCTATCAACAGCATAGTCACCATAGAACAGCCTTTGAACGACAATTGAATCTCAGTATAGAGTCACTTTTAATAGTCACGCTGTTTAAACTCGCCATGTTGACAGTCACGCTGTTTAAACTCGCAATTGTTTGTTGTCTCAGGCGTAACTTTGTGGAATTGCATAACATATTGAAATGTAATGAAATGTAATGAATGCTTCTATGAGGACCACCTGATGATGACGTTCAACGTCGAAACCTGGGTCGTGTTTTTTAAATAAAGTGTGTGGAATTACAAAGTCAATTATTTCATTACATTTCAATCGCATCAATCAAACCTACGCATGCGTGTTGAGGGGAATGTTACTTCCACATGCCATCAGGAGTGCTCCTAGAAGTTATTTTGTTTGTGGTCTACAGGATCAAATTGCACTACAACGCGTCTCCATACTTCCGCTTCTCAAAATACTACACTGGATGAGTGTAACGACCTCAAACCTGGGCAAGCGTGTTGATGGGGAATGTTAGTTTCACATGCCACAACTAGTGTTTCTGAAGGTTATTCTGTTTGTGGTCTACAGACTCGAATAGCAGTAGAACACGTCTTCATATTTCCGCTTTTCAAAATTATACACTGGGTGAATGTAACGACCTCAAACCTGCGCATGCGTGTTGAGGGGAATGTTTCTTCCACATGCCACAACTAGTGTATCTGAAGGTTATTCTGTTTGTGGTCTACAGGCTCGAATAGCAGTAGAACACGTCTCCATACTTCCGCTTCTCAAAACACACTGGTTGAATGTAATGACCTCAAACCTGCAAATGCGTGTTGAGGGGAACGTTACTTCCACATGCCACCAGGAGTGCTTCTGAAGATTGTTTTGTTGGTGGTCTAGAGGCTCGAATAGCACTATAACACGTCTTTATATTTCCGCTTCTCAAAATTATACACTGGGTGAATGTAACGACCTCAAACCTGCGCATGCGTGTTGAGGGGAATGTTTCTTCCACATGCCACAACTAGTGTTTCTGAAGGTTATTCTGTTTGTGGTCTACAGGCTCGAATAGCACTATAACACGTCTTCATATTTCCGCTTCTTAAAATTATACACTGGGTGAATGTAATGACCTCAAACCTGCGCATGCGTGTTGAGGGGGAATGTTACTTCCACATGCCACCACTAGTGCTTCTGAAGGTTATTTTTTTTATCTACAAGCATGTGCGTCGTAGTTTTTGGTCACCCCATGTAGTTTGATGGACTATTGGGTGGTGAAGGCATCGGTCTTAGTAGCTTTATTAATGTTATTCAATTAACATTTGTGCACAAAACACAGTCGTGTCAAGTCGAAACTTAATAAACGTGTTTTAATGTGGTCGTACGTGATACTGTAGAGATTAAGGTATGTATGGGAATCTGTTATACCTACAGAAAAGTGCTAACTGCCATCCCAAGATGGTCTAGAATGCGCTGTATCTGACTCAACGCGCGTTTCTTAGCATTTACTAACATTTTAGATTAATCTCATTGTAACTCCTATCATAATGGTTTACTTCAGTCGATACTATATTCATTTTTTGTGTTAGAACATAAAAAATAAGGATTCAATGAAAGGTTACTCGGGAAATGTACAGAGAAAGTCAAAGAGGTTTGTTATTTCACGTTCGATAGACCCAACCGTGAACATTCTACGAGTGTAGGAGTTCCTCATGAAGTGGACTTAGTTTTAATCGAAGCTACCACGACTTGCAAATTATATAGATCAGATCACGTACGTGAAATCAGAGAGTTAGATGTTAGAACGGATGGGTTCAAAAAGTCATTTTTTCCTCGAATCATTAGATATCATAATATACTTTAGAGCAATAGCAATATGAGATAATTAGAATTGGTGTAATGTATATATTTGTCTGATAATAAATGCATGTTATTCGTTTAATTTTAATATAACATTCTATTTAACAGTTCTATTACAGCATTAATTGAATGTACGTATCCGGTTATTGAGTATTGCTACTAGTCAGTGCTTTCTTCCGCATTGTTTAGGTTTTGTAGAAGCTATAACGAGTGAAACGTAGAAAAGATAGGTTTGTGATAAGGTTCTTTAATGACCAAGTAGGTTAGCAGTGTAACGACACTATTGGATGTAATTAGGATATGGAATAACTATTTGAAGGTAGGTTCAAACACAACTAACTGCGAGTAAAATTGAGGCAATTTACTAATCTATGGATGTTGAGGAAATGTATTAAAGACCCTCACTTACTTTTTATTTATTTATTTATTCAGTATTAGTCCGAAAACAGCACATTTTGGCCTTTACATCGAACTATTAACAACGATAACAATGGTCACATTTACAAACACCCAAGCCCTAGGTGGAGGAAAACCCACCCAGGCGGGAATCGAACCCGCGACCCTTGGAAAGGCAGACGAGGACGTTAGCCTGCCGCCACCGGGGTCGGCGGGGTAACGTACTTCTATTGAAGATCAGATCACGTACGTAAAATCAGGGCGATTACTTTGTTGAAGGGATATATTTAAAATTTCGTATGTTGTTCCAATCCCTAGACATCATAATAGACATGACAGCAAACGCAATAGGGGATTATTACAATTTGTAGAATGTCAAAAATCAGTGACCATTTCCTACAGAGACCATTGCTATTCGTCCCGATTTAAGGTATGAAAAATATTATACAATTACTTGAGATTTCACGAAGTGCTTGTAAAAATGAAGTATAATACAGGAATAAAATTATTACACATTAACACGACTTTGAGCAAGTTAACGATCTATTTAATAAAGGTAATAACATGTGAATTATGTTGTAAAAACAATCGGAAAATCGGAAGCTCACATTTTTTTAGAAGAAGTCTCATAAAATGAATATCTGAACCTGAAATATATATCAAAGAGGTTTGAAGGTAGGTTTAAACACAGTTTACACACGTATATATAGCAAAAGAACCTTTAAAAAAAAGGGTACCATCATTACAGACGTGGAATCGTTAGAATACTTGGGTGTCGTGATAACTGTGGATATGTCAGGGGGAAACACATTTTTAGACACGCAGAATACTACCTTGATCAAAAAGTTCCCTGGAATTTATTCAGAAAATTAAAAATACAAGTTTATTCATCTAAATCTATATTGTCCCCTTCAAAGTAATCCCCATCGACTGCAACACACTTATGCCAGCGCTTGATCCAATCCTCGAAACATTTTTTATATTCGGTTTTCGGTATGTCCATCAGTGCTTCCTGCGATTTTTCCATTACTTCCTCTCGGCTGCTAAAACGCGTTCCCCGTAATGGTTTTTTAACTCGATTGAACAGAAAGAAGTCACAAAATCAGGTGAATTCGGTGGCTGTTGGATGGTATTTGTTGCATTTTTCGTCAAAAAATTACGAATAATGATAGCACTGTGCGACGGTGCGTTATCATGGTGCAAAATCCACGAGTTTTCTGCCCACATTTCTGGTCTCTTTCGGCGAATTGCTTCACGCAAACGTCTCATAACGCCCAAATAATACTCTTTGTAGCTAATTAAAAAGTTGGGATAAAAATAAAAGATTATTTGAGAATTGTTAATGAAAAGAGTCAAGGAGATATGTTATTTTAAGTTAGTCGGGCCCCACCATTGAGTAGTATATGCATTGCAAATGTATGGGAACCTCATGAAGTAGGTTTAGTTTTTGTAGAAACTACATCGACTGAAACGTAGAGAAACTACGTTTATGAAAGGGTTTTTTAATGATCAAGTAGGTTAGCAGTATGAAGACTATTAGACTTGATTATGATATGGACCAACTAGTTGAAGGTAGGTTTAAACACAGATCAAATTAACTGTGAGTGAATTTGAGGGTGAAAATCTTTCTTAGGTTGTTAAGGGCATGTATCGCAGGCCCCAACTTACTACTATTAATGAAGATCATATCACGGACGTAAAATAAGGGTGATTTATGCGTAGAAGGGATAGATTTAAAATTTCGCATGTTCCTCGAATCATTAGATACCGTAATAGGCATTACAGCAATCGCATTAAGAAATAATTAGAATTTTATTGAATTTACATGTTTTCCTTAATATATATATATTTATTTGTGTTATATATATATATATATATATATATATATATATATATATATATAACACAAATAGAATAGAATAGCAACATTTAAAAGGACACTCACACGGTAAATTGTTTGAGCTTTCGCCCATTTTCTTCTTCAAGTCTTGAAGAAGGCCTCTGAAACTTGTCATGAAAACATTGCACTTCCTTTTACATTGGCGAATGCATTACCCCCTTATCCATTCGAATGAATAATCACCGATACTCCTGTTGTAATTCTGCCTCACTCTCTTCCCTTCCTATCCCTTCACACACCAATTCCCACACCTTTCATTCGACCAGTGTTTTGATCTCAGCATCCTAGAATCCCTACCTGAATCAGCCACCAATATAGAGTTGAGAACTCGCGAATCCGCCTACTACATATTAGCTTTCCGTTCTTTCAAAATTCCCACCCTTAACCACTATCTTTAATTTCCCTCCCAGCATTCCTTGCTCCACACCTCCCCTCCCCGCCCATACCCCTCACCTCTCTGCAGAAAATTTCCAGTCTCACTTGAAGAAGGCCTCTGAGAGGGCCGAAAGCTTAAACAATTTACCATGTTAGTGTCCTTTTAAATGTTGCTATTCTATTCTATTTGTGTTATATTGTGTCAGCCCATTATTGTGCCGCTCGTGTGAGTTTTTCCAATACAATCGTTATATATATATATATATATATATATATATATATATATATATATATATATATATATATATATATATATATATTGGGTTTAAAAAATACTTTGATCTGTTTTGCGTTCCTGTATATTAAAAAAAAATATATACATTATTATTATCATAAAGTATTCTTCTACCAGTTATGATCCAAAGAATCGGTTTTGCAATTTTGAAACATTGATATATATTCGTGTATTTATATGGATACTATCACATGTTGTCAAATTTGTTTCCGATGAAGTTGTCGAAGATTCGATGTTGCGAATTCAGAACATTGATAATAAAATGATATTTAAAATGATATCCATAGGCAAATACATCTTGAAAAACCTACTCGTAAAGTGAAATTTTCAATATAATGCTGTTTTGGGGGTGAATAAAATAATATTATTTATTATAATTAGGTAATATACCGGTTAAGGTAGGTTTTTTTGGATGGAGACAGCTACTAAATAAATATTTTGTGATTCCTAACAAAATACAAAATCCAGCATCCTACTCTACATCAGGTCCCTCTTCATCTCTGGGTACTTACTTCCTCCCTTCATCCCGTCCAACATCCCTATCTATCCTGTTCCTTCCCTTTCCTCGTTTGCCCAACATTCTACCCTCTATCACAGTCTTCAACATCCCACTCTTCCCGATCAATACTCTCCATCATCCACTTTTCATCTGCCTCCATAGGATTTCTCCCAACAAACCCCTCTCTTCGCCTCATACCATACCAAGTACTTCCTCATTTGTTTTCTTCTTTCGGTCCATTTCACCTTCTCCATTCTTCTCCACACCCACATTTCAAAAGCCTCCAGTCTACGTCTATCCTCCTGCTTCAATGACCACGTTTCCATAGCCACACATAGCTACGCTCCATATCAAAGATTTCTAACGAGTCTTTTCTTAACATCCTTACTAAACGTCCCTCTCATCTTAACTCCCTCCTCCGTGTGAAAGCCTCTTTGCCTAGCGCAATTCTTCTCCTTACGTCCCTACTACTTTGATACCGTGTTGGTCGTAAACACTACCGAGATACGTAAACTGTTCTACCTGCTCCATTTTTTTCCCTCCTATTTAACTGTTTAGCTTAGATTTTTTCTTTCTAGGGAATCGCATAACCTTTGTTTTATTAATATTGATTCTCGTCCCATGAATCTATCGCACTGAATTTCCAATTCACTCCGTAACTTTACATGGGTATCGGTGTCAAAAAAATAATGCACTTTTTTGTCACGGGGATATCGTAAAAAAAGTATAAGATTCCATTAGATTATTAAGAGGCGTCGAATCACGTGTGATATAGCGCCATCACCGGTATACCTGCTTCGTTAGGACATTGCGACCATCCCCACCCTGTCCTAAACGAGCGAATTGGTCCAGGGGACCTTCCGAGAATAGGGGGAGGTTTTGGAAGGGTTTGGGAGGGTGTGGCAAAGGCACGGAAGGAAGATAAACGCGATCCTTAGATATGTGTATATATAAGTATGTGTGGGGGTGTGTATATATGTGTAATGACAATGTAACAGTCACTGACTTAACGATTTACGATCTGCAAGGGTCTTTCTCCGTAAGGGTCGCGGAGAAGGGTATTTGCACACATGTGAGTTAGGGTGTGGGGTAGGATTTAGGGAGAGGAGAGTTTTCCGAACAGGACACCACCACTGTTTTCGGTGGACGGAAGGGGCAACTATCCAAACAAAAGAGAATCGTGAAGCGTCGCGCGATTCGAATATCCTTCTCCGCAAACCCAAAAGGCATTTGGAACCCTTTTGCGAAGCGTAAGGGTTAGCAGGGGTACGGGGGGAGAAGTGGGGGGACACAATGGAAGAATACAATCCCTTCCTTATGCTACTAGACGGATGGAGTGGTCGGAGTTTGAAATTTCAGTGCGTGGTCGGAGATATTAGAATTTTTGAAGGTCGGTTACCGTGGGAATTAAAATGAGGGTGCTATAGGTTGAGTGGGAGGGGTTTTAGGTTGGATTTTAAGAGACCATTCTACTCCTTTTTGGTCACACTATACGCGGAGTGGCTTTGGATTTTGATTCAGGGTCTACGGAGCTTCACAGAGTGGGATATTCACGCCAGGGATATGAAGTATGTCCTTCCCGTTTGGTGGGTCTCAGAATGGGGTGGTGGGGGAGGTAGGTGATTCTTGCCTTAATTATAATGAAGGCCATAAATTTCAACCCTCCAAGGCAACTCTTACTCATCCCACACCTTCCCAGTAGCAGCTGAAGCAAAAGCTTCGACCACCTACACACACAGACACGTGGACACAGAGAGAGACACACTTCTCAAGTCGTAAATAAGACTTTTTGGGATGCCCGGTGATTGTTGGAGTGTGGGTAGGACGTGGTCTGTCTAATCAATACACGAAATGAAGGAAATGAAAACTTTAACTTGCTTCAAATTTAGATTCAATTCATGAATAATTTTATATGATGGCTCACACGAATATTTACAATAAATCGTGGAAAGAAAATGTATTCCCAAATTAGGGAAACAATTGTTCAATCTTAGTTTAAGTTTTATCGTCTTCAAGACGATACCTTGTGCATTTGATACGCAATCGATTCCGGGAAGACATAATAATAATAAAAACAATAATAATAATAAAACATGTGCTAATAGACAGTGTCAGGAGGCACACAAGTCAATGCCAGGCAATGGAAAGTCAGCACTGGTCAATGCAAATATTTAGGCATTTATTTAACTAGGGATCTCGGGGTGGGGAGTCCAAGTAGATAATTTGACAACACGGAGAGGCATTTAAAGTATTCCATTGGGTGATGAGAAATTTAAAAGGAAGTAGCGTAGCCACAAAAAAGAAAAATAAACATTATAAGGCACTGGTTATCCCTATCCTAGAATACTCCTCCATTGTATGGGATCCATATGAGGTGGGACGTATTAAAAAGATAGAAAAAGTTCTAAGAAAGGCAGCAAGATATGTACTCTCGGAAGGTACAAAAGAACAGATAGTGTCACAGAAATGTTGGATATACTGAAATGGGAGAGTTTGAATAAAATAGAAGAAAAAGGTGTAGGTTAGGCGCGATGTATAGAATTGTTAAAAAGGACGAAGCGTGGGAAGATTTATGGCAAGGGATAGAAAAGCCTAACTTTAAGGGAAAAAAACGACCATAATTTCAAAATAAAAATAAGGACTCAAAGAACAAATAAGAAAAAATACTCTTTTTCTAAATAGAACTATTATTGATTGTAACAAGCTCCATGGAGGTTTGTTTCAGCCCTTTCCCATTCCAATTTTTGAAGTTATAAGTTGAAATGCAAAGCAGCCACTGGGTAATAAACTTCATTGTAGTTATGAAAATACAGGGTCGCACCCAAATGTGGTAGGACTGATTTTTTTACAAGAATTTTATTGACGATATACTTACATCGACTTAATAATCTTCAAAGTATGCTCCTTGAGCTGCTACACACTTAGTATAACGTTGCTCCCATTCCCCGTACGCCCGCTGGAAATTTTCTTTGGTGATGCCATTGATGACCCTCGTCGAAGCCCCTTGAGCGGCCTTTATCGAGTCAAAACGTCGTCCTTTGAGCTGTCTTTTCACCAGGGGGAAGAAGAAGAAGTTCGGTGGTGCCAGATCGGGAGAATAGGGCGGGTGCGGCAACGTGGCAACGCCGTATTTGGCCAGGAGCTGTCTGACGACGAGCGCGCTATGGCTCCCATTTTCGGCACCATCTTGGCGCACACCTTGCGCATGGCCAAATCCTGTGAAATAATGCGTTGGACGTTGGATGCAGACAGACCCAACTGGTCTGCAATTTCTTCACTGGTTAAGCGTCGGTCTGTGTTCAGCAGTGTCCTCACTCTGTCCACATTCGTGTCGGTTCTTGCCGTCGACGGCCGTCCGGAGCGATGGTCGTCTTCAACGAGCTCCCTACCCTCTTTAAACAACTTGTGCCACTCAAATACTGTGGAACGGCTTAAGGCAGTGTCCCCAAAAGCCTGCTTGGTCATATCGAGGCTCTTAGTTGCCGTCTTCCCGAGTTTCGCACAAAACTTCACGGAATAACGTTGCTCTAAATTCAGATTCATTTTGTTTTTCGACGCGGACAAAAAACTTGCTTCAGTATAAACGGTGTCCTCACTCAACGACAGCCCGCAGGCGACTGAGGTTGGTGTTGGTCTCTTGCTAAGAGCTCTCTCCACCTTACCCTGCCAGGCAGACCCCCCTCCACTGCTCCATTCGCGCCAGAGAAAATCAGTCCTACCACTTTTGGGTGCAACCCTGTATGTTAGAATATTTTGTCTCTTATCGTTCGAAGAGTTATCTTTAACCAAACTTGAGCGTTTTCACCAGGAAAATCGCCTAATTGCAACGTAATTGTGTAAATAAAATAAATAAATAAGTCCCAAATAATCACAAAAGATAATAGTTAAAATCAGACTTCAGAACACAAATCTCTTTAAGAAAACAAGAGAATCCCCATCTCATTTACATCCATCAATCAGCAAGAAAAAAATAGATAAATTTGAAATAAATTAAGCTATTACATATAATACAATACACCTCACAGCAATCAAATTATCACATATATATTCCTTGCATCTTTTCTTAAAAGTATACACTCTGTATAAGGAAAGGGCTCGAATATTTTTGCAGTTAAGGTGTTCCAATCAAAAATTGTTCTATTTAGAAAATAATTTTTTTTATTTGTTCTCTGTGCCCGGCATTTTATCTTAAATTTGTGATCATTTCTGCCTATAAAATTTGGGTTCCCCGCCTCTTTCCTAAGATCTGCCCAAGCTTCAAAATTCGGAACATTCCACTACAAAGTCTGCTTATTCTTCTTCTAGTTTCTAGAGGTTCCCAGCCCAGCGTTTCTAGCACGTCAGACAAACTCTCCATCCTCCTATGCTTCCCCAGTACATATCGGGCAGCCTTCCTTTGCACCTTTTCCAGTTTTTTAATATGACCTTCTTCATGAGGGTCCCGTACAAGAGAAGCGTACTCTAAAATTGGTCTTACCAGGGTCTGATACACCTTCTCCTTGGTTATTCTAACGCTCCCTTTGAGGTTTCTCATCACCCAATGAAGAGAGTTTTGAAAGCTTTCTTATAGATGTACTCCACATTTAGCCCCCACCCTAAGTCCTTAGTTCAATATACACCTAAGTATTTGCAAGTATCACTTCTGGGAATGACATTTTCTGAGAATTTATATTACCTGTTGTTCCCATATACCTCGTTACTAAAATTGAACTGATCTACATGAACGGGGTAGGAACTTTGGGTCACGTCTTATGGCGTTACCGATCGGTCCAAAATGGTTGCCTTGTTATGACCTTCTTTACATTCTTATGAGTACAGAAATGGAAGTCTTGGCGGTGTTGCCACGTAACCGGAGCTGCAGAAGGGCAGCGTTGTCACGTTTTGTCACACAACGTTCCAAAATGGTTACCTAATTCCAAGCTCCTTTTTAGTGTCCTTGGGAATACTAATAAGAGCCTTTGCTGTGTTGTCACACCACCAGGGTATTAAAGGGTAGCGTTGTAACCTATGTTACAACGGTTCCGAAATTGTTTCCTTATTTCAAGCTCCTTTTCATTCTCATGAGAACGCTAATAGAAGTCCTGACGGTGTTGTCACATTATCGGGGTTGTAGAAGGGCAGCGTTGTTACATGTTGTCGCAAGCGTTCCAAAATGGTTGACTGATTTCAAGCTCCTTTTTATTCTCATAGGAACACTCTTTCAAGTCTTGGCGGTGTTGCCACATCACCGGGACTGTAGACGGACAGCGTTGTCACATTTCTCTCGGCCATGACAGCATTTAAACATTGCAAAAAAGCAATTCGTAGCTGTATGTAAGATTTTTCTAACTTTTTTTCTATAGTTGTTTTTTATTTATTCGTTTTTATTTATATTCGTTTCTCATTTCTTCGGTTATGTATTTCCGATACATGTGACCGGAATTCCGTTCTTTGTGATCAATTCTCTTTTCAAAGATTGAATTTAACTCCCAAGTTCAATCAGTTGAAATAAAATTTTTAAACACGGAAAAAAATAACTTTCAATGTATTGAAAAAAAAAACAAATTCGATATATCGATATAACAGATTCGACGTATCGAAAAAACACCATTCGATGCATCGAGAAAAAAACTTCCGATATATCGCAGAAAAACCATACAATTCGATATATATCGATTACTAATCTTCGATAATCGGGGTTTTAAGGCGTCCGTCCGATTTGTATGTTCGTTTGTGTGTGTGTGTGTGTCTTTGATTTTAGCTCCTTAACCCCACACCAATCTGCACCCTCTGCCATACATCTACAAAAAAATAAACCCCCCCGTTCCAACCCCCCAAAACAGCATCCCCCTTAACGTTTCCTTCCTGTAACGAATGGGACTTGTTGTTTCTCACGGGGTCGTAATTCAAAAACGGTGTGTCTGCGTAGTAGGGGAGAAGGGGTTACGAAAAGTCGAATAGCCAATCGATAAATCGAAACTTGTTCCGTGACGATAAGGCCCGTGCCCATCGGAAAAATGGCAGCTTGGAGAGAGAGAGAGGTTTGTTCCTGATGTAATAACTCACTGGGAATTGCATTGAGGGTAACCGTCTAAACGCTAAAATGACCATAGATAAAATATATTACCTAAGTAAGACACAATTAGACAAAATAGGAATTCGACTTATTTCCCTTTTCTATCGCGAATTTTCTATGCAAATCCCAACAAAAAACTCCAAGAAAATACTCTAACCTCTAAAGCAGTTAACCCAATAAAACACTCGCTTTCAAACACGTCAATTCATGCCAAAAATCGCGAATTTTTTATGGAAATCCCAATAAAAAACACTCTAACCTCTAAAGCAGTTAACCCAATAAAAGACTCGCGTTAAATCAGTTAAAATATAACGCAAAAAATAATAATCAATGTCCTGAAGGAATCAAATAGGATCTTATCTTGATATTAACACATAATTAGACCCTAAAAAATATGGTAAACCTAAATATATATATATATATATATATATATATATATATATATATATATATATATATATGTATATATATATATAATATTTTGTGACTCTTAATAAAACACAAAATCCAGCAACCTACTCTAAATCAAGCCCCTCTTCATCTCTGTGTATTTCCTTCCTCCCTTCATCACCTATCTAAGACATCCCCAATCTATCCTATTCCTACTCCTTATAGCATTAATATTCTCCCCTCTATTACAGTCTTCACCATCCTACTATTGCCCATCAATACCCCCTTCATCCACTTCTCCTGCCTCCTTAGTAATATCTCCCAACAAACCCCTCTCTTTGCCCACCATACCAAGTACTTCCTCATTTGTTTCCCTTCTTTCGGTCCATTTCACATTCTCCATTCTTCTCCACACAACCCGCAAATCTACAATAGCCTCCAGTCTACGTCTATCCTCCTGCTTCAATGACCACGTTTCCATAGCCACACATAGCTACGCTCCATATCAAAGTTTTTACGAGTCTTTTCTTAATATCCTTACTCAACGTCCCTCTCATCAACTCCCTCCTCCTTGTGTGAAATCCTCTTTGACTAGAGCCATTATTCTCATAAATACACAATTTTCTAGCCGTGGATTACTATTAATAATGTAACTTTTCCTGTGGATAACACTGGGAGATATTATATAATATGAAATTGATTATTGCTAACGAAAAAACAGCGTTAGTCTCAATCCGCCATTTAAGGCAGTTAGTTTAGTGTCACCTTCCGAAGGTCGCCAGTTCGAATCCAACGTATGGCAAAATTTTTTTCATCTAATTTTTTCTCTAATTTTTCCTTGCATTGTTGTAAATCTTCATTGTTAAATTTTTAAACATTAATAAAAATATTTTCATTGTTCCGATGGTATTTTTATGGACATTACATAAGATATATTTTCGAAAGAAATGTAGAATAAACATTACAAAAAAATAAGTATCAATTAATCAAATTACAAATCACGGAATTTCTTCTAAAAAATTAAAAACTTTAAATTATTTTAATTATCAATAATATTTATCATTGATTTTTTAACAGATACGTATTTTTAAGACTACCTGTGTCATTGTTCGCTCCATTTAGCAAGTACTCAAGTACTCGGGCGATTGATTGAATTTGTCATTGAGATAAATGAAATACCGTAATAATGTTACTCTCAGGATCACCATTCCGATACAATTGAAAGAAAAGACTCTAATAATCGTTTTATTTCTTTGTAAATTTGAGGAGAGATTATGGGATAATTGTGTGAGACTATGAAGTGAAGTATAAGTAATTCTATAAAAGGTTAAGACAACTTAAAAAGCCCTCCTTTTTATCATTATTGTTCCATGGAAAGCTAATATTCTTATCTCATAATATGTTTATAATTAGCTGGATAGTTTCCAGATATACCTCGTACCCATAAGGTTATGGTTTAACTCATAACATACAGGGTCGGACCCAAAAGTGGTAGGACTAACTTTCTCTGGCGCGAACGGAGCGGTGGAGGGGGGTCTGCCTGGCAGGGTAAGGTGGAGGGGGCTCTTAGCAACAGACCAACACCAACCTCAGTCACCTGCGGGCTGTCGTTGAGTGAGGACACCGTTTTTAGTGAAGCAAGTTTTTTGTCCGCGTCTAAAAACAAAATGAATCTGAATTTAGAGCAACGTTATTCCGTGAAGTTTTGTGAGAAACTCGGGAAGACGGCAACTGAGACCCTCGATATGATCAAGCAGGCTTATGGGGACACTGCCTTAAGCCGTTCCGCAGTATTTGAGTGGAACAATTTGTTTAAAGAGGTTAGGGAGCTCGTTGAAGACGGCCGTCGACGGCAAGAACCGACACGAATGTGGATAGATTGAGGACACTGCTGAACACAGACCGACGCTTAACCAGTGAAGAAATTGCAGACCAGTTGGGTCTGTCTGCATCCAATGTTCAACGCATTATTTCACAGGATTTGGCCATGCGCAAGGTGTGCGCCAAAGATGGTGCCCAAAATTCCCCCATGGCGCGCTCGTCGACCGACAGCTCCTGGCCAAATACGGCGTTGCCACGTTGCCGCACCCGCCCTATTCTCCCGATCTGGCACCACCGGACTTCTTCTTCATCTACATCTACATCTACATCTACATAATACCCCGCAAGCCGCCGCAAGGGCGTGTGGCGGGGGGTGTTAGGTCACCAACCGTAAAAAAGAAAAATACCACATGCAAAAAAACAACACGGAAAATTACACCCACAGCAGCGCACACACTCATGCAAAAATCCCTTCATCCAATACTCATGCAAACACATATACCGCAAAACAACTAAAAAACTGCACCCCATGATGCGGCACGAAAGCCATCCTACAACACGAAAGCCAGGACACAACAAGCAAGAAATTGAAACACCACATGAAAATGCACCACGAAACACTCTGCCCCCAAAGAGTCTTTAAAAGGCAGGGAATGCGACCCAACGTAGCAGGTAGCAGGAATTTCCCCCCGCGGAGAGGGACGAGGGATTGAAAGGGAAACTTAAAAACAGATGAACAGAACATGAATGAGGTCATTCGGGAAGAATGTGTTAATATAACAAAACACATAAGGTTAGTGGAAGAGCATGCATTTAAATACAACTAATTATTTTTTAGACGCTGAGGGTGGCAAGTGGAATTTTTGCTATCTATAACCCTGCAGTTGCTATCCCGTATTGTCCGTGGGAAGAAGGAGTCCTTGAGTCGGCTAGTTCTGGCATCTATTTCCCGAATTTTATATGCATGATCCAAGCGACCAATGTATGTAGGAGTACGAATAATTTGCGAGACCTCGGTGCTGAAACATGCGGATCTAAATTTATTTAATAATTTCAATCTTGCATTGAATCGTCTCTCAGCCAATGATTCCCACCCCAAATCCATGAGCATTTCGGTGACGCTTTGCGTTTTATCGTAGGAATTTTTTACAAAACGGGCTGCCCGGCGTTGAACCTTCTCAACTTCCCGAATGAGGCCTTTTTCACTCGGATCCCACACGCTGCATGCGTATTCTAAATGAGGCCTTACAAGAGCGTGGTAACAACGTTCCTTGACCTTCGAGTCACTTTTGCCGACAATGCGTCTAATGAATCCCAATCTTTTATATGCTTGACCGCAGACTTTACGTATGTGAGTCCCCCAAGTTAAGTCTTTTGAGAATGTGACACCTAGGTATTTTACCGTATCAACTACTGCCAGGTCACCTCCAGCTAATTTGTAAGCAAATCCCGTTGATCTTTTAAAGAAATTTACCACTGAACATTTATTATAATTTAGAGTCAATCCCCAGTTAGAACACCATTTAGTAATGCAATCTAAATCCTGCGCTAGAATAAAACGATCCTCATCCCCAGATATCTCCCGATAGATCACCGTGTCATCCGCGAACATCCTAATTTTACTTTTCACTTCGCGGTTCAAATCGTTAACAAAAATCAAGAAAAGCAATGGCCCGATCACACTTCCCTGAGGTACCCCCGACGTGACTCGAACGCTGTCGGAACTAGCGCCATCAAGGACTACCCTCTGTTCCCGCTCTGAAAGAAAATCTTTAACCCAACTTATGGCGCCCTTGTTTATACCCGCGACCTTTAATTTATGAATGAGTTTACCATGTGGGACTTTATCAAATGCCTTTTGAAAATCTAAGAAGATGGCATCCACTTGCCTACCTCTCTCACCAGATACAAGTAAATCATGTGTAAATAATCCTAATTGGGTTTCGCAGGAGCGGGTTTTCCTGAATCCGTGTTGATTGTCACTTAAAAAGTTAATATTGTCAAGGTGTCTCATTATTGAACTGACAATTATGTGCTCTAAGATTTTACAACAGATAGAAGTGAGAGATATAGGTCTGTAATTACTGGGATCCTCCCTGTCACCACTTTTAAAAATAGGCGTTATTTGCGCGGTTTTCCAAATCTTAGGTACTTTGCACTCTGTGAGGGATTTGTTAAATATAAATTCAAGGTACGGGGCAATGTTTGGAGCTAAATGTTTAATCACCCTAGCTGGTATATTTTCGGGACCCGGGGATTTGTTGGGTTTAATCTCATTAAGTAATTTTAGAATTCCTTGTTGGTCCACTGTTATTTTTTCCATGGGTGGAGTATGTATTGTTTCTTGGAGATATGCGGTGGCAACATCATTCGAGAAAACGCTTTGGAAGAATGAATTTAAGATGTTAGCTTTAACCTCGCTGTCTGTATGAATTACATTGCTACAATCCCTTAAGCAAGCCACGGTTTGTTTACTCCCATTTACTTCCCTAACATATGACCAGAAAGCTTTGGGGTCAGTGTCCAAGTGCTCGCAAAGTACTTTGCGTTTAAATTCCAGTAAGGCGCTACGTAATTGTTTTTTGGTTTCAATTTTAGAGGATCTATATGTGTCCCATAATTGTGTATTCTCAGGAGATGATGTGTTCACGCCTGCCCTCTTTACCCTAGAGTGTAGCATTCTCTGCTTTCGAAGGGCTTTTCTAACGTCTTTATTGTACCACCTGGGGTCGCGATTTGCTTTAACGTATTTTATAGGTATGAAATCTACGATTCCTTTTTGCATGATATTGACAAATTCTGTCCAAGTTTCTTCCACGTTGACATGACTTAAGCGGGTTTTGAACTCGGGTAGTGAAGAGTTTAATTGATTGGCAAAAGATTCAAAGTCTGCTTTATGGTAATTATAAATTTTTATTTTTGGTTTAACAATCTTTTTTATTGCTATGTCCAAATGGACATTAATTGCTTTATGGTCACTCAAGCCCTCATCAGTTGATACACTAATAATACGTTCCGGCGTGTTTGTAAGAAATAGATCCAATATGTTTTTTCCACGGGTGGGCATGCGTACTGCTTGATGAAGGGAGTTTCTTTGAACCAATTTTATCATGGAATTGCAAGATTCGCGATCGCGGGTCCCAGATTTAACGATATTGCTGTCCCAATCTATACCTGGGAGGTTAAAGTCGCCACCAATTATGTTTATGCTGTTATTATATTTACGTGTAAACTTGTGAATTTGATCGTTGAGGGTGTGAAGTGTTTTCAAATCTGAGTCTGGAGGTCTGTAGAAAGAGCATAAATTTATGTTGGGTTGATTGGTCCGTAGTAAGGTGCACCAAACACTTTCTATGTTATTATTTTCAAATGAAACTTGCCTGCTTTCAAAATGACTTTTAACTGCCACGAAAACCCCTCCTCCGGGTCTTGTATCTCTATCGTGTCGGTAAACTTTGAAATCTATTGGGAAAATTTCTTGGTCATTAATATCATTGCACAGCCAACTCTCTGTGCCTAATACTATATCAGCGGAATGAGTTTGGATTATGTGTTCTAGATCTGCTGATTTGTTCTTGAGGCTTCTGCAATTTATAACAAGTATAGTTAAATTATTTTGATGTTGAATAACGTCCTTATTTGTGCCTGACTGTAATTTAGGACGCCTTTGTGGGGAAGTGCGTGTCACATGTCTTTCTAAATCAATGCCAGTGTTGTCAATGACTTTTATATTTTTATTAATAATATTATACGCGCTATCCCCAGATGTTATTGACCCACTAAGTGACCTGCCCTCTATCCTAAAAAAGGCCTACAGTGGTCGAGTATCCTATCCGCTACCTTACTCGCCGCTTCCGCCGTGTAATGGACCCCAGATCGGTTAAGGGGAGTCCTGCAAGATCGGAGGGTTGGTCTGAGGTCGACGAAGGAGGCTCCTATGTCCGAGCAGAATCTCGATAGTCTCTGGTTTATGCCTTCCACTCGGCTCCAAACCAGAGACCCGCGATCCTCCCTCGGAACGATGCTGCAGACCGTTAGTCCCAACCGAACCCCCTCGACGCCCTGGACGCGCTTCACCTCGGAGCTCAGTTCCCTAAGGGAACGGAGGACCTCCTCGGATCCACGGTCCGTGACGTCGTTGGTGCCCACATGGGCCACGACCTGCAGCCTAGAGCACTTCGTGCCTTTGACCGCCGCCTCGATCGCCTTCGTCACCTGAGGGACTCCTCCGCCTGGTATACACCAGGCGGTCACCCGTTGATCGGCGCCTACGCGGCGCGCCCTTTCCCTCAATGGGACCATTACACGACGGACATTCGAGCTACCTATTACTACAATTCCCTCCCTTCCCGTTTCCTGACGTCTTACCCTAGGCAGTGCCCTCGGAGTAGGGGTAGGGGCTGCAGGTACGGTGGTGCTGTCATCCGACAACACCTGGTACCTGTTGGAGACGGGGATGGTATCTGCCTCCGCAGAGTCCAATCCACGCCGCAGCGTTACCTTCCCCTTGCCTCGAGAGACAACCCTCCAATCGTCTGACCTACGGACGTGAGACACTCCCTCGTTGGGAGATGGGACACGGGGTAGGTCTCTAATCGCCCAGCCACGTGTAGCATTCGGACGAATCCGTGCACCCATATGGGCGTGGCGGGTTTTCGTATTCCCACCCCGAGCACCATCTCTCCCGAGGGGAGCCCTCCGGCCGGCGATCTCCGATCGAAGCTCCCGCACCATTCTCTCCAGCATGACGATACGGGCCCTTAAAGCCGCGCATTCGCCAGTGCCTTCGAGCATGGCAACAGGGGACCTAGATGAAGCCATCCTAATTAAACTACTGAGTTCCCAACAAAAGCTAACCTGTATACACTATGCTAAAATTTCTAAGAGGGGTTAGTTAAATTTAGCTCAATCAATAAGTTACGCTTTGTAAGTAAGTAAAGAAAGGAAAGAAAAAAGATGGTAAAGAAAATAAAACACTCACCGATAACCAATTAGATTCGACGGACAAAAACCACCGCAAGCCACTAAGAGTACCCACTAGGAATACCACCAAACTATTAAAAACTAATAACAAACAGCACAAAAACTAAATAAACTAACTATTTCACAAAATTAAAGCTAACACTAAACTACACTTCACTAGGGAAGAACAAACACAGAAGTAACAGCAGGCACGCAGGTAGTCTCAGGTAGGGTCGAACCGGTTCTAGGGAGCGAGCTCGAGCACGTCTGTTCTCGGCAGAAGCCAGGCAGAGAAGAGTTCTTCTTCCCCCTGATGAAAAGACAGCTCAAAGGACGACGTTTTGACTCGATAAAGGCCGGTCAAGAGGCTTCGACGAGGGTCATCAACGGCATCCCCATAGAAAATTTCCAGCGGGCGTACGGGGAATGGGAGCAACGTTATACTGAGTGTGTAGCAGCTCAAGGAGCATACTTTGAAGATTATTAAGTCGATGTAAGTATATCGTCAATGAAATTCTTGTAATAAAATCAGTCCTACCACTTTTGGGTGCTACCCTGTATATGGTAAACTACACACGCATATGTGGATCGTGGTAGTCCAGGGAGTAGAGCGTTTGACTACTGACCGGAGAATCCCGGGTCCAGTAGCCAGCCAATTGGCCTCTCTGGGCACCTGAAGCTCCACCTAAGCTATGTCATGTTTAGCATAGTACCAGATCTTCCAGGGAAACCATAACCGGCACAGTGTATTAAGGAACTGGCCCCCCTTATTAATACCCTGCTGATGTGTGAATTTCACACGCCGTATAGGGCTTAGTACTGGGTGATCTCTACCATCACCTACTAAACCGACCTTCAAGGGGTGATTACTGTGTTTATGGTTTATAAATGTATTTAATTGTATTTATACTCATGTATTTGTGTATATATTGGTACATATGTGTGTGTATGTATATAGGGACATGTGTTCCGGTCGCGTTGCGTATATCCTGGGCCCATTTTGCCTCTCCGATGTATCGACGCGATTCTAAGACAGATGTAACGACCCCGGGGACTTTAAATTAAGATTACGCGATGATATAAGGCAGAAGTTCTCGTTAATGTCCTCGGAACCCCTCTTCGCAGTAGGGGGGGGGATGGGAGGACCAAGGGAAGGGGGTGAGCTAGCCCAACGGGTGGTCCAGGCGTTGCTTAGGAACGGGAGGAGAGGCTGGCGGAAGGAGAGGTGGGGAGATATGATAGATTGATAAGTAGAGGGAGCGGAGATTTTACGAACGGGACAAACTTCTACCGGGATAGGTGTTCCCGTGACGTCACGGGAACCCCCCCCCCAACCCTCCGCACCCGTTAGCAAACCGTCCGGACGACAGATTTATAGCGACTTCTGTCGTCGCGATAATTTTTCGGATTTTTACGTCGTTAACTCTAACTGAGAATTTGCGAATGAGGAGTGTCTGTTGTATCGTAAACTTTAAACGTATCCAAAGTGTAACTTCCGTTCTTTTGGTAATTTTTGAGAAAAAGATGGATTTGTAAGAAAGGAATTTATTGTCGATTCGCACAGTAGAACGCGCGACTTCCTTGAGGGATGTATGGCGGAGGGTGTCGGGGCAAAACCCAAATGAAATACGTACAATTAATGAAGTAAATACACCTACTCAGCTAGCTTACTCTATTTATTCGAATTTCTCTATCTTCTCCTTGTGTGAAAGATTCTTTTATTTACTAGGGTGGTCCCACAAGTACCCGGCCTGGCATAGAGACGTCGATAGAAAGACGTCGACGTTGCGAAAAAATGTCACTATATAAGAAAAATACGCAATTTAATAAGCATATGTTTAGAGTTTGAAGACGCCAAGTGGTTTAGTATTGGTTTGGCAGCCATCAATAGTGAACGTTTTCAATAAATTTGTGGAAATACAGAGAAAATTGGTCATCTTTACAGTGTGATACAATATACTTTTATAGTTTGAAAGGCCTCTCAGCCCCCAAACAACCAATATATAGTCAAAGCTGAACTGGATTATTCTACTCTTCTGGAAGTGAGTCTGCTCCTTTCTTTATACAACAGTAATATAATACAATTGGGTAGCAGAGTTTACGAACGAGGCCGTATAAGCTGTCTCATACGAGCATAGCATTATGGTCGACCAAATGAAGTATGACGACTCCAGAAACGGTGAAGAAAACCCACAAAGTGATACCGAATGATCGTCGACTGAAAGTGCACGAGCTAGCAGACATAGAGTAGGCATTTCAAAAAGTGCAGTACATGGCATATCAACTGAAAATTTGGACATGAGAAAGCTGTGTGAAAGATGGGTGCTCACACTCGAGCAAAACCAGTGTCGTGAAGATGTTTCAATTGAGTGTTTAGCAAAGTTTCACGGCTTCAAAGCAGAATTTTGGCTCCGTTTCAAAACCATGGATGAAACATGGGTCCATTACTTCACACCCGAGACAAAGGAACAATCAAAACAATGATTGAATCAAAAGGGAGAACTGGCTCCAAAGAAGGCGAAGACCGTTTCATCTTCTGGCAAGGTTATGCGTCGGGTTTTTGGGATGCGCGTGGGATAATTTTCATTGACTATCTTTGAAATAGGGAAAACTATCAACGACGAGTATCATGCGAACTTATTGCAACATTTTGGAGCAAAGAAATCATGCAAAAGCGTCCGCATTTGGCTCTAGAAGAAAGTGTTGTTCCATCAAGGCAATGCACCACCTCACAAATCCATTATTGCAATGGCCAAAAGTCATTGAATTAAAGTTTGAATTGCCCGTACCTCATACCTTCCATTTGCCATATTTAGCCCCTCCATAGTACAGTTCGTTTGAATTCCTCAAATTTAAACCTGAAACCGTTATGTTTAAGAATATCTTTATGTAAACATCGTTGTACTCTAGATTAGGGCAACAATAATCTCGTTGTGACACGTAGGACAATTTTAATGCATATTTACTTTGGTATCCAGGTAATTAAGTCATTAAACAATGCAGAAATGTATTAAAAAACAGAATATCTTTGTTTTAAGATCGGTGCAGACTAGAATGATTATGACAGTAATACACACTTTGTAACATTTACGACTGTGTTCATGTACATAATCTGTGGTATCCAGGTAATTAAGTAATGAAACAATGCATAAATGGATTCAAAAACAGGATATCTGGGTATCAACATCGGTGTATTCTACATTATTACAACAATACACCCTTTGTAACATTTACGACTGTGTTCATGTATATAATCTGTGGTATCCAGGTAATTAAGTAATGAAACAATGCATAAATGGATTCAAAAACAGGATATCTGGGTATCAACATCGGTGTATTCTACATTATTACAACAATACACCCTTTGTAACATTTACGACTGTGTCCATGTATATAAGCTGTGTTACCAAGGGAATTAATTAATGAAACAATGCATAAATGGAATCAAAAACAGAATAAAGTCGTTTGTATATATCGTTATAGTTTAGATAAATACAACAATACCATTGTTGTAACATGTAGGACAATGCTTATGCATATACATAATCTGTGGTAGCCAGGGATTGATGAGATGAAGCAGCGCAACAATGTATTCATAAACAGAATACCTGCATATCAATATTGCTGTAGTCTAGATTATTCTACATCTACAACTACTTAATACCTCGAAAGTTGCCATAATGGCGTGTGGCGGGGGGTGTAAGGGCACTACCCGCAATCATGAAAAAAAACCGCATGCGAAAGCCACAAAATGTTTTACAATCCAGAAAACAAAACATGGTCTACATTCATGCAAAAACCCTTTACACCTCACACACACACTGCAGACTTACATACACACATGCAACTACAAATATACCTGATGTCTTTGAAATGTTTAATTTTGTTCCGACTTGTATATTAAATGTTTTTAATATTTCCAAAATGACTTCGGTTTATTATTGCTATTATGATTCCTGATTGTTTGAGGAAAGATAGAGCCGTTGTGTGTCTATCTGTGTAATGGAATCTATTTCTCCCTTATTTTATTATATTTGTGGTCTGATATAACTAAGCAGTGTGGGCCAAATTGCCATTAAGACAGCCCAAGACAGGAAAACAAGTCAAGACCGGTTCAACCATTAGAATTTAGGGGAAAAAGACCAATTACAATTGTAAATGGATATTAAAAACTTCAGTAATTCATCACAACATCCGTGTAGTCTAGATTACTGCAGGAATACAGTCGTTGCAACATATAGGACCAGGGTTATGTATATATATTATGTGGTAGAAATGGAATCAAGTGATGAAATAAAGCAGAAATGGATTAGTAAATAGAAAAACTGCGATTAGAGTGGTTTAAGGCGTTACTTATTGGAAGATATTCATAACACAAAAGAAAAGAATTATAATATTCATATATTTAATGATATAACACCGGGGTTTCCGACTTACAAACTTGATGATGACTTTGTAAGTCGGAAATTAGAGCGTGTGTAATAAAAAATATATTTATGTGGAAGAAAAAAAGTATTTCCATTTCCCATAGGAACATCTGCTTATCAACATTCCTGTTTTCTAGATTTTTACAACAATACAATCGTTGTAACATGTAGCACAATTATTATGTGTATTTACTGTTGTAGCCAGAGAATTAAAACATGAATTAATTCAGAAATGGATTCAAAAACAGAATATGTGCGTATTGTAGTGTAGACTAGATTATTACATAAATGTAATTGTTGTAACATGTAGGACAATGGTTACGTATATGTTGCATTGTAACCAGGGTTTTTAGAGTTTAAACAATGTAGAAATGGAGTCGTGAACAGAATATCTTTATCTGAGCATCGGTGCAGTCTAGATTTTTACAACAATAAACTTATTGTAACATGTACGACAATGTAAATGCATATTTAATTTGGTAATCAGGTAATTAAGTCATTAAAAAACACAGAAATGCATTCAAAACCAGAATATCTTTATTTAAACATCGGTCTAGTCTACAATATTACAACAATAAACTTGTTGTAACATGTAGGACTATGTAAATGCATATTAACTATAGTAACCAGGTAATTAAGTCATTAAACAATACCGAAATGCATTCAAAACAGAATATATTTACTTAAACATCGGTGTAGTCTACAATATTACAACATTAAACTCGTTGTAACATGTAGGACAATGCTTGCGCATACATTCTGTGGTAGCTAGGTAATTAAGCTATTAACCAATGCAGAAATTGATTCAAAATTAGAATATCTTCGTATCAACTTCGGTGTGGACAAAATTATTACAACAATACACTCGTTTTGACATGTAAAACAATGTTTAAACATCTGTACTGTGGTAACCAGGGAATGAAGTCATGATCTGATCCAGAAGTGCATTTAAAAACAGTTTATCTACGCATAAATATCGGTACAGGCTCGATTAATATGGCAATACCATCGTTGTAAGATGTAGCGCCCTGATTATGTAAAAAGTCTGTGTTAGCCTGAGAGTTATGAGATGAAACACTACATAAATGGATTCAAAGGAGAATATCAACCTGTCAGCATCTCTGTAGTATAGGTTATTACAGCAATGCACTCATTGTAGCATGTAGGGCTATGTTTATCAATGTGTTCTGTGGAAGCAAGGAGATTTAGTCATGAAATAAATGCAGAAATGGTTTTGGAAATCTACGAATAAATATAGGGGTTATAACACTGATTACATGATATCAGAACAAAAAGTTTAAAACATACACAGTCGAATATTTTCGGTTATATTGTATTTCGTGTATGTGAACGCCTTGAGAATTAAGGAGTGTTGGTTTTCTTAAACCTCTTTAGGAATATTCAAGAAAATCCGATCGTAGTATTTAAATCCCTCATGTAGATATTGTAGGGGATGTTAGTTGACCACCCATAAAACAGAATTAAACCGTAGGCAAAACCATTTACAATTTGATACCAAACTACACACCAAATAGACGTTTAATATATATACTAAATATATAAAAAATTATATATACTAATGCAAAAATCTTTAGAACTTACAAGCATGAAAGTATACAATTACACTATCAACTAACTTACACAGGCACCTACAAATGTAGCTTACGTCTACGCAGTGTTTATTCTTGTCCTCAATTTTAAATGAGAATTTCTTTAATATTACTAGAAGTGACTTTGTTTTCTAAATGCTATTATTATGATTCCTGATTGTCCGGGGGAAAGAACGGCTGTTTGTATATCTATCTGTACTGGAGTATATTTCTCCCTTATCTGATATACAATTGTGGTCAAATCTAACTAAACAAATAGCCATAATAATTATTACTTTAGTGTCATGAAAACTACATAGACGTAGATCCTATGTAGACGTAGATCATCTACAATGCCTCTTCAACTTGAATGTTTATGGAGTATAGAATTAACATAATGTATTACATAGCATAAATAATCACATTATTTTCCTATGGAAGGCTAATATCCTCCTGCAAAATATATTAATTTAAGCCTGAATACCTTCTAGACAAATGGTACATATTGGATCTCAATAAACTTGGATTGATTCCCGAATTGGATCACGTACAACGCAGAGTTTTTCAATACATTCTTATTTTAATAACTTAGTTGATAGCTTCAGATTATTATCGGAAGGAAATAGGTTGAGAATCAATGTTTAAACGAAGGTTAATTCAATGATTTAATTGGAAGGATGTCTCCATAGCGATTATGTTTAAAATTCATTTTTAGCTCAATAGTACTTCGATAAGAGAGATCACGTATAAAAAAATTCTACAGCTACCTGTACATGAACATAGTATCCTGAAAGCCGCCGAAATAGGGGTGTGGCGGGCGGTGTTAGGTCACCCCCTGTAAAATATAATAACATCCACATGTAAAACCTACAAATTCATTCATATCTACACGTCATCAAGTTGTGTATATTCATGTAATTACATTTTAAACTAAACACGCATGCAAATACATTACACTATCAAATTACATACGCATACGAATGTAGTTTATGTCTACGGAGCGTGTAATCTTGTCCTCACTTGTTCATGTGAATGTTTTTAATATTTCAAGAGTGACTTAAGCTTTTTAATGCTATTACTATTATTCCTGATTGTCCGGGGGAAAGAACGGCGTATCTATCTGTACTGCGGTCTATTCCTTATCTAATATATTATTGTGGTCTAATCTATATAATTAATAGCGTGGGGACAATAATTATTCCCTTTTTTTAAGGTAATCTACCGGTTAAGGTAGGTTTTTGGATGGACACAACTACCAAACAAACATTTTCTTACTCCCAAATAAACACAAAATCCATCATCCTACTCTATATCAGGTCCCTCTTCATCTCTGAGTACTTTCTTCCTCCCTTCATCCCGTCCAACATCCCTATCCTGTTCCTTCCCTTTAATCTTTTGCCCAACATTCTCCCCTCTATCACAATCTTCAACATCCCGCTGCCGGTTCAGCCACTTTTCATCTGCCTCCATAGTAATATCTCCCAACAAACCCCTCTCTTCGCCCACCATACCAAGTACTTCCTCGTTTGTTTTCTTCTCTGTCCATTTCACCTTCTCCATTCTTCTCTCCACACCCACATTTACAAAGCCTCCAATCTACGTCTAACCTCCAGCTTCAATGACCACATTTCCGCTCCGTACATAGCTACGCTCCATATCAAACTATTTACCAGTCTTTTCTTAACATCCTTACTCAACGTCCCCGTCATCAACTCCCTCCTCCTCGTGAAAGCCTCTTTGCCTAGCGCAATTCTTCTCCTTACGTCCCTACTACTTTGACCGTGTTGGTCTCAAAACACTTCTGAGATACGTAAACTGTTCTACCTGCTCTAGTTTTTGCCCTCCTATTTTAATGTTAAGCTTGGCCTTTTTTTTCTAGAAAATCGCATAACCTTTGTTTTATTAATATTGATTCTCATCCCATACCTGTCGCACTGAATTTCCAATTCACTCAGCAATGCTTGCAGCCCCTTGGCTGACTGACAAACTAAACCTTGGTCATCAGCAAACCTAACTGATTTTACGAATTCCCCGCCCACTTTCATCCCTACCTCGAGTTCTTCCCATGCCTCTTTGATCATTTCATCTCCATACAGGTTGAACAGCAACGGTGATAATGGGCAACCCTGCCTTACACCCCTTCCTAGCACTCCCTATCTCGACTCCCCGTTCCCCACTCGTACCTGAGCAGTCTGAGATATGTACAGGTTGCGGATTAGCCTCCTTTCCCTCCAATCTATTCCTATTTTCTGCGATATACTCATTAGTTTTTCCCAATTCACTCTATCAAACGCTTTTTCGAAATCTACGAAACAGGCAAATACCTCCTGGTTGTGTTCTATATTCCTTTCGATTAATAATCTCATTACTGCAATGGCATCACGCGTACCTCTCCCCTTCCTAAACCCAAACTGATCATCCCCTAAGTAATCATTTGCCCCACTCTCTATCCTTTTGTTTATGATCCTGAGACAGCTTTAGCTGATGACACTTATGTTCCCAAAAAGTTTGGTAAAAATTTATTCCTTTTTCAAATTTATTCTCCTTTTCAGCTGTATATACACACTGTTCCCAGCAATGTTCAATAAGTTTGATATCCTCTTTATTAATAAGAAGAACTGTCTTGTTTCTCAAAATAGCCATTAATTATGACCGACGTCACTTCTTCACACTTTGGAAAATCTTGGATCATCCGAGCCATTTCTCCAAGTTTGCATAAACATAAAATCAATTGATTGATTGTAGTAGACAAGTTTGACTTTAAGGAATTCCTTCAAAATGAGCGTAAAAAGAAACTCACCATTTTAAATTTTAAATTTATTTTTATCCTCATAAAGATATTCTGTTTAAGACTCCATTTCTGCATTGTTTAAACTAATAAATCCCTGGTTACAATGTAACATATACATAACCATTGTACTACATGTTACAACAATTATATTCTTGTCATGATCTAGTCTACACCGATATTTACTCGCGCATATTCAATTTTTGAATCTATATATGTGTTGTTTCATCTCATAACTCCCCGGTTGCCACCTAATATATGCATAAACATTGGCCTGCATGTTGCAACGAGTTTATTGTTGTAATATTGTAGACTACACCGTAGTTGGTACCCAGATATTTCGTTTTTGAATCCATTTCTGCATTGCTTAATGGTTTAATTGGCTTTCTACCACCGTAAAGGTGCATAGACATTGTCTTACATTGTGTTACAACGTGTTTATTGTCGCAATAATGTAGTCTACACCGATGCATAATGAAATACATGTGAATGAACAATGGTATTCTGTTTTTGAATCCATTTCTGCATTGTTAAATGACTTAATTGCCTGGCTATCACAGAGCATATGCATCAAAATTGTCCCACTTGTTGCAACATGTTTATTGTTGCAACAGTCCCGTCTACACCGTTGTTTAAACGCACATATCCTGTTTTTGAATCCAACAAACTATTGTTAAATGATTTTAATTCCCTGGCTTTCACATAAGATACACATAAGTATTGTCGTACTTGTTACAACGAGTTTATTGTTGCAATAATCTGAACTACACCGCAATTGATACGACTTTTGATTGCATTGTTTCATTAATTTATTCCCTGGTTACCACGAGATATATATATATATATATATATATATATATATATATATATATATATATATATATATATATATATATATATATATATATATATATATATATATATATATATACAGTCGTCAACGTTACTACGGGTGTATTGTTGCAGTAATCTAGTCTGCACAGATGTTTAAACCCAGATATCCTGTTTTTGAATCCAACAAACTATTGTTAAATGATTTTAATTCCCTGGCTGTCACATAATATATACATAAGCATTGTCATACAAGCTACAACGAGTTTATTGTTGCAATTATCTAGACTAGACCGATGTTGTGACGCCTTGTTAAAGTTTTGAGATCCATTTTCAATTGTTGTAGATGTGTTTTCGCCAATTGTAACGGTTTAACCGGTCTTTGACCTGTTTGCAAACAGTGGTGGCTTGTCTTCGGGCTGTGTTGGAGGTGTTTTGGCCCGCTGTGGGCCCTGCTCAGGGGCGGTTCTCCGTCCTTCTATGTCGAAACAGCCGTATGACCGCTTTCGGAAGGCCGTTAGGTGATACGAAACGCCTCCGCTAGATGGTAGGGGCTTCGTTATGCCTTGAAATGCTCCGGTTGGCGTTGAAGGGGTGGTTTTGGAGGGTTGGGAGTCGGAGGGGAAGGTGGTGGAACGGGGGTAGTTTCCAGCGGGCAGATTTATGAATGGGGGCAGGCTAACATCCCCCCCACCACTACACCTCCCCTTACGACCATACAGCCAGCCTGCTACCCCTACAATTCCGAGCTAAAAGTGGAACCAGGGGTGGGGGTTGGAGGGGGTTGGAAATGCCAAAACATTCCCCCCACGAGAACTGGAGTCACAATACTCGAAACCCGGGAGGCGGCATCATGGGAAGCAATGCGGTGAGTCGATTCGAATGAGTCGTTCGCGAAGGAGAACCGTTCGTTCAGTGAGTCGGTCGCGGGGTGAACCATTCAAAATGAGCGGTTTAGGGGATTTCGTGCAAAATGGCAAATTTCAACGATATTTTCACAAAACTCGGAGTGTTTTTTAGAGAAAAAAAACAGTCAAGCAAACTAAAAAAACATCTCCTTTAACCCCACCCAACCACCACCCAAAACCAAACACATGAGCGTCTTAAAAAAGATTGATTAAAATACCCGTTCATTGATCGGGTCCTCATAAGAGTTAAAAAATGAGAAACCTGACTCATTTTTACGTTTTGAATTACAATAATCCGTTTTACAGATACTAAATGATTAGGAGCCGAAATGTATTTTATTGGGCGTGTGGCGGGGGGTGTTAGTTCAACTAATTGCGTGCAAAATTCCAAATTGTATCATATATTCGCAAATTATGGGAAATTGTTTGAGAATGAAACACATTTCAAATCTATCCGTTCTACAAAATAAATCTCCCTGATTTTACGTAATAAATCTCCCTGATTTTACGTGAACATGATTTAATCTACACCAATTGTAGTTATTCGGGATCTGTAATATAAGTATTTAAAATCCTCAGATAAGTAACCTGCCTCAAAATTACTCCCACCTAATTAGCTAATCCTATGTTGAAGCCTAATATTAAACTAGTTATTCCATATCCTCATTACGCCCAATAGTGTCATTACGCTGCTAACCTACTTGTTAACCTGTTAATAACCCTATCAAAAACCTATCTGCACCTACGTTGGTTAATTCTAATTTAAAAGCATCTTGAAATCATTCTAGTATTCCTGGAGTAGATTTCAACCTTTTTCTAATGCTATATTTATATTCGTTGTTGATATTTCAATCTTGGTTTATTCTCGAAATGGTTTGGTGAATCTATTTAATAGTAATCTTCAATTTTCTAAATATTCTACGAAGTAATTACCTAATAATGTCCCTATGGTACACGTAAAATAACTTACCGAAGTCGGGTTTACCCATAAGACATCTGTTCTGTCAATACACTTTGTTTTTGGAAATATTTCAGTCCTTATTTCTCATAAATTAGTTGAATATTTTTCATACCATAGAAAAACAGACGAACGTTAATCATACCATAGCAAAAACGTATGATTTTTGTGGAAACAATACGAAACCGAATCATTTGACATCCACACAAATATATTTTTCGTTCATTTCGTTCGATAAATCTTTTAATCACACGAAAGAAAGTACCCTGATATGTAATACAATATTCAATTCAACACATTATGTGATTTCAAGTCATTTTGTAATAGGTATTAGGAGGGATTGGGCTTTTGAATAAAATGAATCAAAAGGTAGGATTTCGGAATATATATGCAATATTATAATTATCCCCTAACACGATCATATCTAGTTTGATCTCGCACGATTCGAGGAAAAAAAGGATATTTTAAATATATCTATTCTACAATTAAATCTACGTGATTTTACCTACGGATATGCTCTACATTAACGTGGTCATTAGTACTTGGTATGGTGGGCGAAGAGATGGGTTTGTTGGGAGCAATCCTATGGAGGCAGGAAAAGTGGATGAAGGGGGTATTGACCGGCAGTGGGATGTTGAAGACTGTGATTGAGGGGAGAATGTTGGGAAAAAGAGGAAAGGGAAGGAACAGGATAGGGATGTTGGACGGGATGAAGGGAGGAAGAAAGTACTCAGAGGTGAAGGGGGGACCTGATGTAGAGTAGGATGATGGATTTTGTGTTTTGTTAGGAGTAATAAAATATTTGTTTGGTAGTTGTGTCCATCCAAAAACCTACCTTAACCGGTAGATTACCTAATATATATGTGTGTGTGTGTGTATATATATATATATATATATATATATGTGTGTGTGTGTATATATGTATATACACATATATCTATATATATATATATATATACATATATATATAGATATATATATACATATATATATATATATATATATATATATATTCAAACACGAAATCCCGCCAAACGGCGAATAAATACTCATATATACAGAAACAGATATAAGGAAAAGGGATAGGAACATATATAAAGGACGAACACAATAGAGGTGGGGAAGGCGGAATCGAACGGATCACAAGAGTAAAAATATTTCCTCAACCGGGACTCGAACACCGGATCTTTCCACTTGTCGGGCGGATGCTCTTAACCACTTGAGCTATGATATAAATTATTTTATTCGGTTCAGAATATTACAGAGTTTGTTAGCATTATGCATAATATCAGGTCACAGATTATGGTACATCATGTTTTTCTTTAGTATAAGTGTATACATGGATACATATATGATACATATACCACATACATATCCACTTGTACATACATACGCACACATGCATATCCACACGCACATACATAAGCATATGCATACAGACGCATACTCGTGAATTTGACCATTAACATTTAGAAAGAAAAAAAAGAAAGGAAGACAAGGTCCACAGATATTAGGAGGGAGATTTTAGCTAGCAATGGAAAATTATGTATTGTAAGAAATTATCAATGCCAGGGTTGAAATTATCGATTCAATCAGTCATTCAGCAAAAAAAAAACTCTCCAACGATGGGCGAAGTGTGTCCGGCACCGGGTGGCTACCGGACATCACTTCCCAGAGTTCTGATCGTGGCTAGCGTCGCTCCGGTCGCGACTCGACCCCGGGCGACGAGTGCTTCGCCGTTTCCCGGGACGCCTCGTCCAACGGGTCGACGAGCGAGGACGCGGCATTTCGCCACATCCCTCCCCCCCGGCCTCGTCCGAAGAGGAAGAGCCAGCCGTGGTCTCCACGAAGACCGGGTAACTCGGCAGCGTTCCACAGGGGGCCTTCTTCGAAGGAGCACCGCTGGGGGCCGCCAAGGGGCAGGACGCACCCTCGGGGAGGGTCGGAGTGGCGGACTGGGGCTCATCTGCGGAAGGGTTGTGGTCGGGAAAAATCAGGGGAGATAGTTGCTTGTGGTCCGTATCTTGAGAAGCGCTGGGAAGATCGTCGACACATTGACTGTCCTTAATGGGGAAAGAAGATGGGGTATGTGGGATTTTTGACTTTGGGAAACTTGTATGCGGGTCGACTTCCGGGGTCGGTGACGCTTCCTTTACAGTCAATGATAAAGGGGTCGAGGGATGAGCTGTTGGGGACTGGAAAACATCGCAATCAGATGCATCCTCCTCACCTGTCACCAGAGGTTCTTGGGGTGTTTGAAACCCGTGATGCAAGGATTGCGTAGCGAGGGCGTCGATGGCGTGAGCGGGGGGAGGGGGGGCGAAAGACCATCCCTCCTCATTTGACGAGCTCACGGAGACGGGGGCTGGAGGTCGTGTGATATTAGGCGAGGTGGTAGGTATGTGAACCATTTGTAGAACGGTATTCGAGACCAGGAGCTTGGGTTTGTCTGTCCTCTTCTTTTTCGGTTCCCTTTCCTCCGTTGACGATTTTCGCTCCCGCTGACATTTCCCTCCAATTGAAGGGAGATGCGGGGGACCAACGGGAGCAGCCGGGACCGCACCCTCGATGAGTAGAAGCGACCGCGCTCTCTCCTCCACAGCCACTTCGGGCTCGTCCATCTCCATGGCGGCGTTAGGGTTGGAGGGCATCGTCATTGCCTCCACATAGCTCTTACCTCCCTGGTTCCGAGGGCAGGTCTTGCGCTCGTGGCCTTCTTGATTACAGCGGGCGCAAGTGCGGCGCTGACCCTCATAGATGATGATGGCCCGGTTGCCGCCGATGTGGAGGTACGAGGGGATATTTCTCTCGACCGTCATCCGCACAACCCTGGTGCCAGTAAGCACCCGCGCCATATTTTCTCCCTCCCACCTGTTTTCCCACGAGCGATGTATTTTACCAAAGCGTTGGAGCTCGCCTGTTATGTCTTCCAATGGGGTCTCCACGGGGAGACAAAGAACCCTGACATTACACGGGCTGCCGGAAGTCTCGTCAATTGTTATTGTCGTCCTCTGGTCACTTAAAGACGGAAACGGTAGTTTCCGCGGAGTATTGTCTAAAATCCTAGTCATTGTAGCTTCGGTTGCCAACTTCAGGAATATCAAATGGCGATTGTATCCAAATTGGATCGCCACTATGTCTTCGGGTGTGAGGCCCAGCGACTCTAACGTGAAGAGGTGGACCTCCAACGGGGTAGGGGGCTTCGCCTTCTCGTCCACTTGCAAGGCGAGCGTGTTTAAGCGGCGCACAGCCATTTGAAGAAATCAAATTCAGCACACTAGCATGAAGAAGGAAAGCGCAACAAAAAAAAACGAGCACTTTAAAGGGAAATAAAACACTCACGAACGCTCCCTCCCCGCCAGACGCACCCGGCGGTATCAAACAAAAGGAGCCTAAGCTCTACACCAGGAGTCAAGGTCAGTCTTGATCCACTAAACAAAACAAAAGTACGGCCTTCCCGGCGGAAGAAGTCGAGAGTCAAACTGCGCGCTTCTTGATGAACTAGGCGGTCAACCGCCGCTCGAAACAAAACACGATCGGAACCTCGATTTCCGAGAGAGTCCGGCAGTGCCGCTCTCCAAACCCCGGCGACCGAAGCCTCGGACGCCGGCGATTTTAGACACTCGGTGAACACAGGCACGTCCTGCTATCTAGGCAGCTATCGAGGATAGTCAATTTACCCTGAGATCCGTGGGTCTAATATGTCGCCAAGCGCCCCGATTCTTTCAGCCAAGAGATGGCGTCAGGGGGCTGTTTCACCCACCAAAGGAGAAATAGACAATACACAAGGAGA
>NW_027286974.1:4270800-4314998 GCF_022747635.1 Hetaerina americana | reverse complement strand
TATATATATACTATATATATATATATATATATACCATAAACACAGTAATCAACCCGAAGGTCGGTTTGGTAGGTGATGGTAGGATTCACTCAGTACTACTAACCCCTATACGGCGTTTGAAATTCAAACACCAGGATGCTAATAGGGGGGGGGCGTTCCTTTCCCTGTACCGGTTATGGTTTCCTAAGAAGATCTGTTACTATCCGAAAAATCAAGTTGCCAAAAGCACTACGAGTCTGCGATTTCCTGACCAAACTCCAGTTGCCAACGGTATTGTTCAAGGGGAGTACTTTGAAGAATTTTTAGTGTTTGCGTAATCTTTTCAATAAGTTTTTTTATATTAATGCATTGCTTTTTGAAAACACCCTGTATGTGTGTGTTATGGGGGAGTGGAGTGGAAAGAGATAGAGACAAAGAAAGGGAAAGAGTGGGAGAGAAAGTGGGAGAGGGAGAAGGTGAGAAAGAGGGACAGTTAAAGGAAGAGAGGGAGATAGAGGGGGAGAGGGAGGGAGAGAAGGAGAGATGCAGGGAGAGTTAGAGAAAGAGAGCGGAAGTAAAAGAAGGAGAAAGAGGGAGAGAAAGGGGAAGAGAGAGAGGAAAAGGGAGAGAAAGAAGAATACGGAGAGAAAGAGGTAGAGAAAGAGGAATAGGGAGAGAAAGAGGAATAAGGAGAGAAATAGGGAGAGAAAGAGGCAGAGAAAAAGGAATAGGGAGAGAAAGAAGCTGAGAAAGAGAAATACTAAGAGAAAGATACAGAGAATGAGAAATAGGGAGAGAAAGAGGTAGAGAAAGAGGCAGGGAAAGAGAAAGAGGGAGAGAAATAGGTAGAGAAAGAGGGAAACGGGAGAGAAAGATGCATAGAAAGAGGAAACGGGAGAGAAAGAGATAGAGAAAGAGGAATAGGAGAAAGAGAGGCAGAGAAAGAGAAATAGGGAGAGAAAGAGGCAGAGAAAGAGGAAAAGGGAGAGAAAGAAGTAGAGAAAGAGGAATAGGGAGAGAAAGAGGTAGAGAACGAGGAAAAGGTGGAGAAAGAGGCAGAGAAAGAGGAAAAGGGAGAGAAAGAGATAGAGAACGAGGAAAAGGTGGAGAAAGAGGCAGAGAAAGAGGAAAAGGGAGAGAAAGAGATAGAGAATGCGTAAGAGGGATAGAAAGAGGGATAATTAGAGGGAGAAAGAGAAGGAGGGAGAGAGAAAGGAAGAGAGAAAAAGGGATAGAGAGAGATAAAGGAAGAGATAGAGAAAGGGGGATAATTAGAGGGAGAGAAAGAAAGGGAGAAAGAAAGAGAGAAAGAGAGAGAGAAAGAGGGAGAGATAGAGAAAGAGGGAGAGAGAGACGAGTGGCGTTAAAGTATTAAGAGTCTCGCGTCGTTCTCTTAGCGCAGAGCGGTTTCAGGGGCGGCAGGGGGGGGAAGAAGAAGGGTGGAAGGGTGTGAGAGAGAGAGAGAGAGAGGGTGGGAGGAGGGAGGTAAGAGGGGAGGGAAGCGGAGTATGCAAATATGAAATATGAAAATGAAGATGGCGTACTGTACTGCTGTAAGGGGTGAGGGCAGGAGGGGAGTAAGGGGTGGCCATGAGGGGGGTGGAGGGGGGTGGAGGGGGGTGGAGGGCGGTGGAGGGGGGATGCGGTGGGGGAGGGTGAAATGGGAGGGGATAGACGGAATGGTTTTGGGTCCAGCAATAAAAGTGATTTACAGTTGACGCGGTGTTCTCTCAGAGGGAGAGTGGAATGGGGGGCGGAGGGGAGGGCGGAGGGGAGGGTGGGCAGGGGTGGGTGGGGGAGAGGAGGGGGGGGGACCAGTCTTGCCAACCTAACCGGTTTCGAATTATCGAGGGCATTAGACGGAAAAGCCTAATGAAAGCTCGGCCGTCGTAATCTTCACGTTCATAGCCACACTTCCAACAATCTAACTCATCCCTATGAAAAAATCAATTTAAACAAAGCATTCTTTTCATAACTCTGCAACCCCCCTGACGTGAAATCTCTCAAAGATTCATAATATCACGTATGTGTTCTAAGAATTCAGGTTTGGGGAGTCGTTGTTTTTTAAGTTTAATTAGATTTACAAATGAAATACACACCTGGATGAAGTGTTTATTCATAATACTTATAGCACGCGGAATTTTGTGACTATTCCGATATTACTGTTGGTCTTATCATGTTTTCAGAATGCAATTGGATTGAAGTTACCAGGCTGTATGAAGGAGTTCAAGACGGTAGGAATGTGAATTTACTGCTTAAAATATCCATAAAAAATTAATAAGATACTCTATCTAATACTTCTAACACTCAAAATACAAAATATCAGGTATCTGTCGTGATAATTTAGGTTGGAAAGTCCTTAATTATATTTAATCAAAACTAAAACAGAAACTAGGCATCAGGATAAAATGTTTTATTCATATTGCTCAGTCATAATGCACATATTGTTGCCATTAATAGTTATTGTAGTTGGTTTTGTTTCAGGAGGTCATTGATTGAACTCATTAAATTTATGAAGAAGTCAAGAAGCTAGGAGTTAGCTTGCTTCATAATATTTCCCAAAACAATTAATATTCTAGTATATCTAATGCTTCAAACCCTCAATATATATAAGATCACCTTTATGTCGTGAGAACGTTTTTCCTAAGTTAAGTAAAACTAATACAGAAACTAAACATCTGGATTAAATTTATATTTCAAAATAAATAATCACATTACAAATAAAGTTGCAATTTATAACTATTAAATTTGTATTTTAAGTTTCAGGAAGCTAAATTTCGAGGTAACTTTGCAGTAAGAAGAATATTAGAAGCTAGTAGTTTTGTTTCCTCGTAATCTTTTGTCAAATTAATGGAAAAATATACACATATAATTCTTCAACACAAGTAAACCCTCGAAGATGTATACGTTCACGTGTTTCTCATATGAAAACGACTTTGTGGGGTCGCTAATAAGGACAAATCAGGACTCAAAACACAAACTAGATATCTGTATGACATTTATATTTCAAAATAATTAATTATAATATACAGATTATTGTAATTTTTCGCTATTACTGTTGGTTTTTGTGTTTCGGGAAGCTATAGTTTGAATTAAATTAGCAGTATGAAGATGGTTAGAAGCTACTAGCTTACTTTCTTCATAATCTTTCTTCAAAATAATGAAAAGAGATGCAATTTAATTGTTTAAACCCAACAATCCATCACATACACATAGGATCACATGTATTTCATATGAAATTACCTTGTGGTGTCCGTTAATCAAACTTAATTAAAATTCAAAACAAAGTAGACACCTGGATAAAATTTATTTTTCATAAAAACTATGTAACCATCATGAACGTGATGTTATAATTAATCGCATATTGCTGTGGGTTTTATAAAGTTTCAGGGAGGCATTGATAGAAGACACAAGTTGATATTAATAAGAACATATAACGTTAGGAGTTTACCTACTTCATAATGTTTCCCATAAAAATGTAAATACGATAATCTATCTAATGCTTCATAAGATATACGTAAGATAACCTTTTTATCGTAAGAATTTATATCGTGGCATAGTTTTTTAAAGTTTAATTTAAACTAAAACACAATAGAAGGTATTTTTAATACAAAAATTACGTTGGGGTGGTCGTTTTTTAAAAGTTTAATTACAAATAAAACAGAAACTAGAGAATAGGATGAAGTATTCATGATACTTGGTCATTATATAAACAGAATGTTGTAGTTAATAGGTTTTGCTGTTGGTATTTATGTCTCAGGAAGCCATGGTTTGAAGTAACTTAGCAATATGAATAAAATAAGAAGCTAATTGCGGAGTTTCTTCATAATATATCTTCAAAATAATAGAAAAAGGTACCCATATAATTCTAAACCCAAACAAACACTCACGATACATAGAATCACGTATTTTTCCTATAGGATTTATCGTTGGAAAGTAATTTTGCTGACTTAAATTAGAACAAAAACACGGACTATACAACAGGATGAAATTTATTTTTAATTATAAACAATCATTAAAGATATAATATAATAATTATTCGCATATTAATATTGATTGTATTACGTCTCAGGAAATCATTGATTGAAATCGCCAGCTGAATGAAAAAGATTAAATTCTAATAGTTATTAAATGAAGAACAAAAACGTATTTTTCCACAGTTCTCCATTGTAGTACGTACCAAAATTAATAACAGAGAAGAAATACATTGTGTTCTTCGTTAAATTAATATTGAATTCTGCAAAGTTTAGCCAGAAACCTTGAGAATACGCTAGTAGTTGATTTGCATCATATTTATTTCCCGAAAAAATTGGATACAATACTCATATGTATTATTCAAAACCTCACTATTCTTACGAAAGATCACGTATCTTTCGTAAGAATTGAGGATGAGAGTTCGTTTTTTTAAATTTAAGAGGAACTAAAAATAAACTACACACCTGGATGAAGTGTTTTATTCTTAATTTGGTCATAAAATACCGAATTTTGTAACCAATAGCTGTTACTTTTGGTTTTTATGTTTCAGGAATCCATGGTTTAAAGTAACTTAGCAACACGAAGGATATGAGAAGCTTGTAGTAAAGTTTCTTCGTAATATTTCGTCAAAATAATAGAAAAAAGACACTAAAATTATTCTTCAACCCAAACAAACTCTCAAGAAACATATAATCACGTATTTTCCCCATGAATTTAGGTTGGGGAATCGTTTTTTTTAAGTTTAATTCGAACTAAAACCCAAGCTAGGCATCTTAATAAAAACTGATCTTCCAAATAATTAATAGATAGATGGAGATAGGTCTTTATTTGGTCGAAATTGGGACTAATTGGGCGATTTGGGCGAAATTTGGAGAAATTAAACATGATGCACATAATGTTATAATTAATATTTATTGCTTTGGTTTTTTATAAATGTTTTAGGAAGTAATACATTAGAGTAACTCAATGTATGGAGATGATAAGAGGGTTTGCAACTACGTTACTTCATGTTATTAACCGAAAAAATTATGTACGATACTCCACCTAGTTATTTCACTACCACAACACATTAATACACATAAAGTCATACATTTTTTCGTAATAATTTCAGTTTGGGTCTCGTTTTTTTACGTAATCAACAAAATGGAACAAACTTGATATATTGATAAATTCTATACACTATATTAAATTAATCCTATGGAAAAAATAGTTGTAACAACATATGCAAGGTACATAGACAACGTAATATTTCCCCATAACCCCTTCCCCGCAAAAAAGATCAAAAAAACCACAACTTTAATCTAATCCATAAGAAAAAAAACTCTCGGAATCATAAACGGTGGCATACCTTACGTATTTATGTTAGGGTATGGTTACCTAGTAACGTTTGCGTCAGCAAACCAGGTAAAAAAATCGGGAATCCCCAATTTATCCTTAAAGCTAACATATTTCACATCTGAATTCAAATCCACGACCTCAGATCTAAGTTATCGGTAGGTTAACTTGGGATAAATCAACTCTAAAATGTTCAATACGTTGACTACATCTTAGTAACAGTTGATATTACTTCAAAAACATTGAGGGATACGGTCTAAAAAGTGGAAAAGTAATTAATTCTAGTCTCTATTTAATTCAGCAAAATTGCGAATATTAGGAAAGGGGTTTGAATTGTTCAATTGCGTAATCTATGTCTACTGTACGAAGAGGTATCTTTTTTAACCCTGTATTTATCACTCAAAGCAACTTAACTATGAGATAATAATATACCATAAGATTTAAATTAAGATGAAAGAAAACAATGGGGTAATTTGAAAAACCAAACAGTATATCATATACGCGGAAATATAGTTTTTATTAAAATGATTATTAATAAAAAATAACCGAGTAAACCGAAACAAATTTGTTTTTCATATTTAAATATTTTTTATTCGCAAAATATTGTTTAATAAACCGTTTATTGTTGATTTCACAAGTGCACTGAAATTCAATACACACATGCTTACCGTAGATCGCAAAAAAATGACCTTCAGAAGCACTCCTGGTCTTGGCATGTGGAAGTAACATTCCCCACCTTCACCATGCATGTTTGCATAGGTTTGAGGTCGTTACACTATTCATCCAGTGTAAAGAAAGAGTATTTATACGAGGTCTGTCCAATAAATACGCGAACTGAGGCCATAAAAACTTAATTTTGCCACGAAATTTAGCGTCTACATCGATGATTTTGGTGTCCTGCCTTCTTCAGAGTACTCTCTCCATTCGTAGTATGGCTATATGCATTCTTCTTATATTTCATCTTCTTCTTTTTATCATTCACTGCATAGCAAAGAACCCTTTGGAAGTCCTTTAAGGCACTTTTAGGCTTTTTAGTTTTCTTGTGTCGTTTCTTGCTGAAGAAGGACAAGGGACCAGTTGCACACACGATCAATGTTGCCATGGTCAAACACAGATGGCATGAAAGTAGTCCCGGCCTTACATCATCATCCGTGGCGTCTTTTCCGCCATCTCTACGCTTAATCCACCTGAAAACTGATATTTTCCTATCTGTGCATTGTCACCGTAAACACAGCTGTCAGAACATTTCAGTAATGTCTTGATAAATTCACCTTAAAACTTGATATGTTGATTCGTCGCTCCGTCAATTTCCATTTTCAGACTACAAACAGTATAAATACAAGGACAACAGAGTCTATAACATAACTGGCATGCAATACGTACAGCTCGACGATCCGCCAAAGCACAAAGATGACCCCTCATTGATTTGCTCAGGCAACTAGCGTCACTAAACCGGTGGGCGGGGCTATATAAACCACGAAATGACCACCAGATTGAAACAGTTCGCGTATTTATTGGAGAGACGACGTATTCGGTATAAATTTAGTATTTCAATGGTGTTTAACGAATATAATATACTTTTGTTAAATCTAGACGTCAAACGCCAAAAAATATAAGCATAAAAAACCATGTCTATCTCATCTATATACTCCCGAATTCATACCCCCGTTCCCTTTAGGGTTTGTATACCCCTCCCAGCTTCCCCGCCAACGCCCCTGGCCAAGCTCCAAGCCCCCCCTTGTCACTCAAAATCGTTCGGACGACTGATTGATCTGTCAGGCACTTTGACGCAACTGGGGCGGTGATGAAGGGTGTGGAGGGGACGTATGGAGGGGGGTGTCTGCTTTGTGGTAAGGGGGAGGGAAGAGCCACAGGGTTCGGAAAGGGAGGTACAAAGGACCCTGGGACGAAATCCCTGAAGCCGGAAGTGACGATACCTATCGCAACGATTCGGTACTGCTTTGAGTGACCTAATGGAAGTTTTTTTTTTGCATTATCTGATGCAATTTGCTCATGTTTAATATTCCTATTTCTTCAGGAAAACCACAAAACAATAGTTTTACAGATGTATTGATTCTCATGATCGAGTTAGTGCGGTGGCTAACATACTGGCTTCCCACCCAGAGGGCCCGGGTTCAAATCCCGGCGGTGTTGAATATTTTTCAGTGATGGTATTTCCATCCCTACTTGATGCGTGATTTGTATTGGAGGGCACTTTGCGTGAGTACGCCGTCCGTCGGATGGGACGTTAAACTGTGTGACCCCTTGGCACCTTTCGTAAAGATTAGGCTAATGTCGACGCGGGGTTCCTTTCCACCCTTCGTCCTTACCCACATCTGTCCTTAATGGCGGAAGTGACCTCAGCTGTCGGTCGCCGCCTCTATTAAAATTGCTACTAGTATTTTAATCAACATTCATTCAAATATTCTCACTAGAATGCACTCATTAGAGCAATATAACGACACATATAATTGGTAACACGCAACAGTCTTAATAGTAACTAACTAGAAGAAGGCCTCGGAGAAGGCCGAAAGCTCAAGCAATCTACAATGTGAGTGCCCTCTATGTGTGTTATGTGTAAGCTCCTTTATTTTGTGTTCTATTTTGCCGTTGTGACTTACTTTGTGAGATCAGTGTTAGTTCCTATTCCGAAAAAAGTAAATGCTACATCATGTGAGGACAACAGGACGATAAGTTTGCTATCCCACGCACCTAAAATTGTTCTCAGGATTATAAACAAAAGGATAGAGAGTAGGGCAAATGATTACTTAGGTGATGATCAGTTTGGGTTTAGGAAGGGGAGAGGGACGCGTGATGCCATTGCAGTAATGAGATTATTAATCGAGAGAGGAATATGGAACACAACCAGGAAATATTTCTCTGTTACGTAGATTTTGAAAAAGCGTTTGATAGAGTGAATTGGGAAAAACTAATGAGTATATTGCAGAAAATAGGAATAGATTGGAGGGAAAGGAGGCTAATCCGCAACCTGTACATGTCTCAGACTGCTCAGGTGCGAGTGGGGAACGGGGAGTCCGGTTGGACAGTGTTAGGAACAGGTGTAAGGCAGGGTTGCCCATTATCACCGTTGCTGTTCAAACTGTATGCAGAGGAAATGATTAAAAGGGCATGGGAAGAATTGGAGGTAGGAATGAAGGTGGGCGGGGAATTCGTAAAATCAGTTAGGTTTGACCAAGCTTTAGTTTGTCAGTCAGCCAATAGGGGGTTGCAAGCATTGAAATGAGTGAATTGGAAATTCACTAAGCAATGCTTGGAATAGGAAAAACAAAGGTTATGCGATTCTCTAGAAAGAAAAAGGCTAAGCTTAACATTAGAATAGGAGGGCAAAAACTATAGCGGGTAGAACAGTTTACGTATCTCGGTAGTGTTTTGGACCAACACGGTCAAAGTAGCAGGGACGTAAGGAGAAGAATTGCGCTATTAGGCAAAGAGGCTTTCACTATAAGGAGGAGGGAATTAAGATGAGAGGGACGTTGAGGAAGGATGTTAAAAAAGACTCGTGAAAACTTTGATATGGAGCGTAGCTATGTACGGAGCGGAAACGTGGTCATTGAAGCAGGAGGATAGACGTAGATTGGAGGCTATTGTATTATATATGTGGGTGTGGAGAAGAATGGAGAAGGTGAAATGGACAGAGAAGAAAACAAATGAGGAAGTACTTGGTATGGTGGGCGAAAAGAGGGTTTTTTTCGGGAGGTATTACTAAGGAGGAAGGAAAAGTGGATGAAGGGGTGTACTGACCGGCAGTGGGATGTTGAAGATTGTGATAGAGGGTAGAATGTTGGGCAAACGAGGAAAGGGAAGGAACAGGATAGGGATGTTGGACGGGATGAAGGGAGAAAGAAAGTACTCAGAGATGAAGAGGGACCTGATGTAGAGTAGGATACTGGATTTTGTGTTTTGTTAGAGGTAATTAAATGTTTGTTTGGTAGTTGTGTCCATCCAAAAACCTACTTTAACCGGTAGATTACCCTAAAAAAAATTATATATAATTATATAAATATATATATATATATATATATATATATATATATATATATATATATATATATACATATATATAAACCATAAACACAGGAGTTCATCCAGTACTAAGCCCGACGTCGTGTGAAATTCACACATCAGCAGGGTATTAATAAGGGGGACCAGTTCCTTAATACACTGTGCCGGTTTCCCATGAAGATCTGCTGCCCGAAATAAATATATATATTTATAAATATTCTTTGATTTGCCTATGAACATATGTGGTTGCTTTAATAGAGTATAGAAATGAAACCACGTGATTTTTAATGGTAAATATTTAATGGGTATCTATTGAGTTATGTTAATTAATGGAAAACAAAACTTCTCCGATACTTCGGACGTAGTTTCCTCTTTTTTCTAAGTTGTTATTGAACGATTAACAATTCCGCAGTATGATTTCCGCTATAAGGCAACGAGATAGCCTTCTCTTGACTGCTCGCGCTAAAAGTAACATCCACCCAACGCCACCCCCTCATTCCCTCCCTCTGTTTCTCTCCCCAGGCATACCTTTCTCCCACATAAGCACCCTGTACGCCTCCCCTCAAAGCCTCCCATTCTCCCCACACCACCCCCACAGAACCCTGTCCCATTCTTCACTTCCCCTCCCAGTTCCCTGGACCCCTAAAAACGCACTGAGACCCTTCGTGGAGTATAAATCAAGAGGTTTATGGCTAATTAGGCTTTTGTTGTATGGGTGAGAGGGAGGGGGGTTGAATGGGGGAAGGGGTGGGTGGAGAAAGTCCTCTGTGTGTGCGTGTAGGGGGGAAGGAGAGGGTATGGCCGCGTTAAGGGTTCCTCCGACCCTTACCAGGGCTCTTCCCCGCAGGAGCACACGGCAGGGACATAAGCAGAAAGGACAAGATTTGGATTGGAATAAGGGTTTAATGATTAAACAGGGAAGGACTCGCAAAAGCCGCCATTTTGTCTCGTTCGACTATCGATCTTATATCGTTGTTACCTCATCATTTACTGCGTCTATCGAGGAAGTAGTTTACGCTTTGGATACGAGAACTCATTTCCGAAAGTCTAATTATTCTAATCAAATTTTTTTTAATCAGGAGGTACCTCAAGATAGAGTTTTTGGGCCGTCATTTTTCAAATTATCTAATATCTGGTTCAGTTCCCTGTACTGGTGTATGGACGTAATTATGATGTTTTAATTTTCCATTTACTATTACTATCATTATAACAACCCTGTCCAGAAAGTAAATTACGTTTTGAAATTAAGTATGAACCATAGCGAAGTTTTATCATGCATACAGGGTCGCACCCAAAAGTGGTAGAACTGATTTTTTTACAAGAATTTTATTGACGATATACTTACATCGACTTAATAATCTTCAAAGTATGCTCCTTGAGCTGCTACACACTTAGTATAACGTTGCTCCCATTCCCCGTACGCCCGCTGGAAATTTTCTTTGGGGATGCCGTTGATGACCCTCGTCGAAGCCTCTTGAACGGCCTTTATCGAGTCAAAACGTCGTCCCTTGAGCTGTCTTTTCACCAGGGGGAAGAAAAAGAAGTAGTCCGGTGGCGCCAGATCGGGAGAATAGGACGGGTGCGGCAACGTGACAACGCCGTATTTGGCCAGGAGCTGTCTGACGACGAGCGCGCCATGGCTCCCATTTTCGGAACCATCTTGGCGCACACCTTGCGCATGGCCAAATCCTGTGAAATAATGCGTTGGACGTTGGATGCAGACAGACCCAACTGGTCTGCAATTTCTTCACTGGTTAAGCGTCGGTCTGTGTTCAGCAGTGTCCTCAATCTATCCACATTCGTGTCGGTTCTTGCCGTCGACGGCCGTCCGGAGCGATGGTCGTCTTCAACGAGCTCCCTACCCTCTTTAAACAACTTTTGCAGTTTTTTAAACGGCTTAAGGCAGTGTCCCCATAAGCCTGCTTGATCAGATCGAGGGTCTCAGTTGCCGTCTTCCCGAGTTTCGCACAACACTTCACGGAATAACGTTGCTCTAAATTCAGATTCATTTTGTTTTTCGACGCGGACAAAAAACTTGCTTCACTAAAAACGGTGTCCTCACTCAACGACAGCCCGCAGGCGACTGAGGTTGGTGTCGGTCTGTTGCTAAGAGCCCCCTCCACCTTACCCTGCCAGACAGATCCTCCTCCACCGCTCCGTTCGCGCCAGAGAAACACCACTCCACCACAGTCCTACCACTATTGGGTGCGACCCTGTAATTATGATGTTTTCATTTTCCATTTAGGGTTACTCTCATTTTTACACCTTTGTCCATAAAGTAAATTACGTTTTGAAATTCAGTATGAACCATAGCGAAGTTTTATCATGTATTTTTATTCTTCCCTCTCAATAGACACTTTGCACACGTAATTTGCCACTTGTAGTGTCAACAACACAACAGTGTGAGATGAAGAATTGCACGAGACTGATGAAGACATACAGGTACTGCTCAATTGACATTGATTGACCCTCCCCCCCCAAGACAGTATGATGGGAAAAGAGGAAGAGTGCTGCATTGATCAGAAAACCACAGCGCATAGCTGTCGTAAATAGAGAAGATTAAATAAAAAGCCAATGAGAGAAAGGTGTACTGTGTATATATATATATATATATATATATATATATATATATATATATATATATATATATATATATTGCCATAAGATGGTCCCCTTAAAGGTGCTGTCGGAAGGAAGACTGCTGCTTGTGTCTTCTGCAATCTCTTTGACCTCTGTGACCTCTTGGGCCACTGACGAAAAGTGACCCGGATCGTATTCAGAATAACTGGTCTACTCGTGACGAGACATTGGGCCTTTGAGTACGACCCAAGTACAAACCTTAGTTTGAGTACCATTTTGAATCACTTTGGATATTACGTTTCAAGGAGGTCGTAAAGGTGCCTTTAACGAGGGTCCTGTCGATACCATGGTACAGGAAGCGTACCAGAAGCGTGGCACAGGCGCTAAGACGGTACATCTGTGTGTTGATATTCACAAAGGGTGCTAGTTTTCGTAAGGGTTTTAGTAATTTATACTTTCATCTGCAAGGAACGGGCACAAGTGATAATGTACCCTAATTTCAGGGTACATTATCACCTGTAGCAGATGTTATTAGTAGAAGAAGAGCTGCATTGATCAGAAAAACACAGTGAATTCCAATTAGAGAAAGGTGTATTGTGTGTATATATATATATATATATATATATATATATATATATATAGCATAGATTCCCTCAATTCCTTCATCTCCCAACTCAATGATTCCTCATCTCTGTCTTTCACCTCGACCATTTCATCCTCTCAGATTACCTTCCTCGATGTTAATATTACCCTCAGCAATAACAAATTCCTTACCTCTGTTCACACCAAACCCACTAATAAGCAGCAATACCTTCATTACAGCAGTTGTCACCCCTCCCATACCAAGCGCTCCCTCCCTTACTCCCTCTCTATCCGCGGTCACCGCATTTGCAACCATCCCGAATCCCTTAAGAAATACCTCAACAACCTTCACCACTCCCTCCTCCAACGAGGATACCCTGATTCCCTCCTCCATAAAAAAATACTTAAACATTCCTACACCCCCAAACCTGCGTCAACCACAGACTCCCAGCCTCTCTCAATCTGTACTACCTACTTCCCAGGCATTCAGTCTCTCAAATTCATCCTCAAAGACCTATTCCCCATCCTCAAAAATCACAACACTTCCTCCAACCTTCTTCCCAAATGCCCCTCTGTTACCTTCAAACGTCCCGCCAACCTAGCAGATATCCTCAAATCCAACAGGCCGCTCTCAAAATCCCCTCACACCCCCAGAGCCATACCCACTCCATGTCATCGAGCAAGATGCAAAACCTGCCCTATTTTCACCACTCCACCCCACTCCATCCCACCATTTAACTCTCTCCCGCCCTTCCCCTATTCCTCTTGCACTTCCAAGAATGTAGTTTATCTTCTTACCTGTAAACTCTGCCCGTCATTTTACATAAGCCAATGTTCCACACCACTTAACATTAGGATTAATAACCACCGCGCCTCGTGCAATCCCTCCTCCCCGTCCGCGGGTCTCCCCATCCCTAAACATGCTTCCCATCATAATACCCCTTTCAACCTGTGCTACAATGTTTCCGTCCTGGCCTCCCTTCCCACATCCGATAACCCTATACAATTAAAAACACTTGAAATGGCATTCATTTACATCTGTATGGCCTATCAGCATCCGGGCCTCAATGTCGTTCACTGATGGGAGTGGCCTAAAATTGTTACTTTGTGGAAGCCCACCCTCACCCCTCCTTCGCCTCCCGTTCTCCCCTTCTCCTGGCCCCCTTCCCTTTCTCTCGCACCCCTCACCTCAACAACTCCAGCAGTCATTACTTCTATATCTTCAGAGGAAGACGGATTGTTTCCGTCGAAATATCAAGAAATAACGTGTGAGTGTTCTTCTTTTTTTGTTTCTATATTGTGTGTTACTGTGTATTGCATTATTCGGCACTTCCGTGTTACGTCTACGAAAGCATATATATATATATATATATATATATATATATATATATATATATATATATATATATATATATATATATATATATATATATACATACATACATATGAATACTACCTTGATCAAAAAGTTCCCGGAATAACCACCGTGTGGCGCTCCCATCGTTCCGATTTGAGTTCTGTTTTTTTTGTTAAATTGGTACATCTGTTGTTGATATTCCCTTTAAATCTTAGTGTCATAACTTGACATTTGCAAAAGTTACGTAGCCAAGAGTACATCTATCTCTGTGTGTGTTGGCGATTTTTTACAATTTCAGAAATGGATTTAAATTTGCAACAACGAACTTGTATTAAATTTTGCGTAAAAAACGGATTTAGTGGCGCACGGACGTTGGAAATGTTGGAAAAGTGTTTCGGCAACGATTCTCTAAAAAAAACGGTCGTTTACCAGTGGCACGAGCGGTTCAGAAGTGGTCGTGAGTCAATCGAAGATGATGAACGCAGTGGCAGACCATCGACATCGAAAGTCGGTGAAAAAATTGATAAAGTAAAAGAAATGTTGGTCAATAACCGCAAATTAACCATCAGAGAAATAGCGGAGGACTTGAACATTGCCTATGGATCCGCCCAAGACATTGTGGTTAATGATTTGGGTTTCCGTCGTGTAGCAGCAAAGTTGGTGCCAAAAGACCTCAATTTCATGCAAAAAAGAGACCGTGTTGACGTCGCAAAAGACATGATTTGCGAGGCTGAATCCGATCCCACATTCATCAAAAGGATCATTACTGGAGACGAGACGTGGGTTTATGAGTACGACACGCAATCCAGACATCAGGCAAGTGAATGGCGTTCACCAAATGAGCCGAGACCAAAAAAACCACGTCGTTTTCAGTCAAAAAAGAAGGCAATGCTGACGGTTTTCATGGATTACAACGGTGTAGTGCATCATGAATTTTTGCCAGAAGGCCATACAGTAAACAAAGAGTATTATTTGGGCGTTATGAGACGTTTGCGTGAAGCAATTCGCCGAAAGAGACCAGAAATGTGGGCAGAAAACTCGTGGATTTTGCACCATGATAACGCACCGTCGCACAGTGCTATCATTATTCGTAATTTTTTGACGAAAAATGCAACAAATACCATCCAACAGCCACCGAATTCACCTGATTTTGTGACTTCTTTCTGTTCAATCGAGTTAAAAAACCATTACGGGGAACGCGTTTTAGCAGCCGAGAGGAAGTAATGGAAAAATCGCAGGAAGCACTGATGGACATACCGAAAACCGAATATAAAAAATGTTTCGAGGATTGGATCAAGCGCTGGCATAAGTGTGTTGCAGTCGATGGGGATTACTTTGAAGGGGACAATATAGATTTAGATGAATAAACTTGTATTTTTAATTTTCTGAATAAATTCCGGGAAATTTTTGATCAAGGTAGTATATATATATATATATATATATATATATATATATTGCCAGAAGATGGTATCCCCAAGGTGATGTCGGAAGGAAGACTGCTGTTTGTGTCTTCTGCAATATTGCCCTCTTTGACCTCTTAGACCAATGTTGGAAGGTGATCCGATTCGTTTTCTGAATACTATGTGGTCACTGGTGACGAGACGTGAGCCTTTAGGGTTTGGAAACTGAACCCGAAAAAGGTTATCAGGGATCTTGGGAAAGCAATACGACCCGCGTCGGTAGTCTGAGGGCCGTTACAGTCCGAGGATTGCTATAGTATAAGACTGGACCCCTGTTCGGAGGTTGCGTCACGAATTCACCATTCCACCTTATACGAAGCAATGATATGCGATTAAGCTGGGATGGGGAACTTACTGCATATATGAATTTATAATGTTGTACAATGATGTATGAATTTATAATGAAGTGCAATTGGAACTACAGTCTGAACCACACAACACCACAGCAGGGTGCGTATAAACTGAGAGTGGGGACGTTTCAGACGACAAAGATGATGGCTCTAGCCCTACACACTGAAACGTTGCTAGACCGAAACGCTTTGTACTTTCTGGAGAGCTGTGTATCGATTCTACAGGGTCCGTAGAATAAGTATCGGGGCTGGTTACTAAAATCAAAATTCATTGCAGTTATCATTACAATTACTTAATAATCTTCAAAATACATTCCTCCTGTTTACTTCGTAACCGTCTGCCACTCGTCAAAAGCCCACTGGAAGTCGGTTTCTGGATAATACGTTGAGAGCCTTTGTCGTCGCCGCTTGAACCGCCTCGATGGAGTCGAACCGATATCCTTTGAGCTCCTTTTGAGCTATGGCACACCATTGATTATGCCCTGTTCGTTTCGACAAATTTGTATCTGATTTGTATTGGAGGGCACTTTGAGTGAGTATGCCGTCCGTCGGATGGGATGTTAAGCTGCGGACCCCTTGGTGCCTTAAGTTATTAGAGTAGGATAATGCCGACGCCGGGTTTCTCTCTCCACCCTTTCCCATCCATCCCTAATGAGGCAAATGACCTTAGCTGTTGGTCGCCTCCCATAAATACTCGAAGTGAGTAAGAAACCCGAAGATACTCGAAGTTAGGAAGAAACTTAAGTAACTTTAGAAATATTGAAAACACTGAATTTACTAGTCGGAGCAAAGTTAAACACTGCAAAGCTGTAGGTATACTTTCAGGTGCATGTGTATGTAAGATGTAGATTTAGTGTTTGCATGTGTGTGGGGTGTAAGTGTTCTTGCATGAATGAATGGCATGTTTTTTTTTGTGGATATATGATTTTGTGGTTCTTGCATGCGGTTTTTTTTTCCTTTCTAAATTACGGGTGGTGTCCTAACACCCCCCGCCACACGCCCTTGCGGCGGCTTGCGGGGTATTAAGTAGATGTAGATGTAGATTAAGTGTTTTCTCGACCCTAAAGTTTCACCACGTATATATATATATATATATATATATATATATATATATAAGAATATACAAGAAATATAATATAGAATATATATATATATATATTCTTATATATATATATTTTTATATTCTCACCTCCAGTACGCTGAAGAGGGCTACTTTGTAGCCGAAATACACGTATTCATATTCATCTTTCTAATGCCTTTCCTTTTCTACACTTTACCACATCCTCTGGCTTGTGGCGTTGGCCAATTAATCTCATTTGTACTTTGTTTTGAAAGGTAAACTGTTTACGACAATTGGAGTGTTTCATTTATTCAATAATACTAGCCGTAAGAGCACCACTCAATCAATAGCTTTCTGTTCCTGTTCCATTTCTCAGTTGGAGACAAAGTCAAATTTAACAGAATTTCTTCTTCCGTGACGTAATTCTTCCATCCTATGTTAGGCCATGCCTTTCGTGACGCATATTATATTAATGTTTTTAACACAATTTAACACACGACTTCGAAATGGACTACTATTATACAGATGTAGATTTCGCGGATTCAGTCACACTCACTTCCGCTATGCCTACGGTTTATATTTTTGCATTGCTGCCTCCGTGGCTAAACTGTTTGCCACCCTAAGCAGGCCGAGGGGGAATTAAATTGTGGATTTGATCGGGGTATCCTGAACGCGATCCTCCTCCGCGTGCAGACGATTAAGCCATCTTGTGAGGATAATATATACACACATACAGTCGCTCGCGATAGATGGAGAAAGAGAGAGAAAGTGAATATCCTTACTTTCCACCACAGGGGGTCTTTTAAGCAAGTCGAAGGTTTTGAGAGTTTTGGCGATTAACTGAAGAGCCTTCTCTCCACCAAGTCGCGAACCCCCTTGCCAAAACGAAAGAGTTTTACGGAAGGAAAGGGGGTAAAGAAGGGATGCTGGGAGAGCATACCCCTCTGGAGTCGTCTAAGATAAAGGGAAAAACCGTGGTAATTAAGAGATTACATTGTTGTGGGGTGGAGAAGGATTACCATGCAACGTCTTTGATGTGTTTGGAATGTCACAGTGAGCTACACCCTCCCCTCTTCCCCTCCCCTCCAACCAATAATTAACACTTTCACGTCAAACTGTTTAGCCCTGGATAATGAAACGAATGATCCCTTGTGAAATATCTGACGTGCGCTGTTTAACCCGGGGATTTACCTCAAGTTTATGAAGAGACGGAATTATTAAAAATTTGTAATTTTTATTTTTTTTGAGCATTTTTAGGGAAGTGGGACGTTCAATATATCATTAGAAAAACAGCGGAAAGAGCCTCGTGGTATAGGGAAAATTTTAGTATTCCAGTACACCTACTCATCTGTTATTGAGACTTTTTTGAAGTTGTAGCTAGGAGGGTAGGTTGGAAACTAATGCACACTAATGCTTGTAGGCACCACAAACAAAATGACCTTCAGAAGCACTCCTGGTCTTTGGCATGTAGAAGTAACATTCCCCCCTCTCAAAACGCATGCGCAGGTTTGAGATCGTTGCATTAATCCAGTGTAGTATTTTGAGAAGCGGTTGAAGTATGGAGACGTGTTCTAGTGTGTGCTATATATGTCAACGATTGCGATTTTAAACAGCGTGCTGTCGATCGAATTTTTACCTTCACCTAATCGTCCGAGGCGTAATGATTACCCTTTGAGGTGTTTCTCTTGAGTTGTGAGGCAAATCCAGTTTACGTATCTCAGGAAGTGTTTTGGACCAACACGGTATCAAAGTAGTAGGGACATAAGGAGAAGAATTGCAATAGGCAAAGAGGCTTTCACACAAGGAGGAGGGAGTTAAGATGGCAGGGACGTTGAGCAAGGATGTTAAGAAAAGACTCGTAAAAACTTTGATATGGAGCGTAGCTATGTGTAGCTATGGAAACGTGGTCGTTGAAGCAGGAGGATAGACGTAGACTGGAGGCTATTGTAGATATGTGGGTGTGGAGAAGAATGGAGAAGGTGAAATGGACCGAAAGAAGGAAAACAAATGAGGAAGTACTTGGTATGGTGGGCGAAGATGGGGTTTGTTGGGAGATATTCCTAAGGAGGGGGCAGATGAAAAGTGGATGAAGGGGCGTACTGACCGGCAATAGTGGGATGTTGAAGACTGTGATAGAGTGGAGAATATTAATGGCAGATGAGGAAAGGGAAGAAACAGGATAGGGATGTTGAACGGGAGGAAGAAAGTACTCAGAGATGAAGAGGGACCTGATGTAGAGTAGGATGTTGTATTTTAATAGGGCTCACTAAATTCTTATTTAGTAGCTGTGTCCATCCAAAAACCTACTTTAACCGGTAGATTACCTAATAATAATAATATATGATGAATATAAATATGGATATCCAGACAACATTTTGATTGGCACCGCTATGTTGTCAGACAACATAGCTTAGTTTTTGTTGGACAGGAGAACGTTAAACATGATTAAAAATGTTAAGCGGAATGAAAATGGAGAAATGGTCCACGGTTGCCTAGCAACGGGATGCTGCATTCCGTGTCGCTAGGACAATAGTCTCATATTCGCGTCCGTATATGTACACCCGCCGTGAGTGTATCGACTTCTCCAGAGACTCTCTCCTTCGCCGGTTCTTAATCTCAAAGAGCTCAAGGGAAGAGATTGCCTGTTTTAATCTCTCCCTTAACGCCGTCTATCCCACCCCAATTCTCTCATTTTTTACGGGAAAAAAACTGAGGCAAAAGTTTCCCCGCCACCTACCAGAAGTTCCAAGAGGGTTGAATTCCGCGAATGGCAAGGGGGGTTTTCTACCGCTATGCCCTTTGGTTAACGCCCTTCCAGGATTGACAACAATTGGAAAGACATCGCTGTAAAATTACAAATGAACGACAAAATGTCGAATTTTATCGAGAAAATCATTTAAAAAAAACATGAAAACCAATGAGGTGTACATCTTACTCTTACAGGAGTCTTTAGTAATATATGCAAACATTATTTCAATCGAAACAGTCTTTTAAGCTAAATTTTTAGTCCTTGAATCTCAACTTTCAATCCCAATAGGCCACCTTTCAGTCTTAAAAGGAAAAATTTTAGTCTTAGAGGTTAAATTTTTAGTCTTAGATACTAAATGCCAAATCTTGGAGGCTAAATGTTCAGTCTTAGAGGATTAATTTTCATCTACACCTACATAATACCCCGCTAGACGCTACAATGACGTGTGGCGGGGGATGTTACGTCACAATCCGTAAAGAAGAAACAAAACAACATACAAAAATCAACACATACATGCAAAACTACACCCAACAGTGACGTAAACATTAATGAGAAATCCCTATCAACTTACACGCATGCAAATATATTATTATTATTTGGTAATCTACCGGTTAAGGTAGGTTTTTCGATGGATACAGCTCCTAAATAAATATTTTGTGACTCCTAACAAAACCTCTACATCAGGTCCCTCTTCATCTCTGAGTACTTTCTTTCTCCCTTCATCCCGTCCAATATCCCTATCCCCTGTTCCTTCCCTTTCCTCGTTTACCTAACATTCTCCCCTCAATCATAGTCTTCAACATCCCACTATTACCGGTCAATACCCCCTTCATCCACTTTTCCTGCCTCCATAGGGTTTATCCCAACAAACCCCTCTCTTCGCCCACCATACCAAGTACTTCCTCATTTGTTTTCCTTCTTTCGGTCCATTTAACCTTCTCCATTCTTCTCCGCACACCCACATATCTACAATAGCCTACAATCTGCGTCTATCCTCCTGCTTCAATGACCACGTTTCCGCGCCGAAAATAGCTACGCTCCATATCAAAGTTTTTACGAGTCTTTTCTTAACATCCTTGCTCAACGTCCCCGTCATCAACTCCCTCCTCCTTGTGTGAAAGCCTCTTTGCCTAGCGCAATTCTTCTTCTTAAGTCCCTAGTACTTTGACCATGTTGGTCAAAAACACTACCGAGATACGTAAACTGTTCTACCTGCTCTAATAGTTTTTGCCCTCCTATTTTCATGTTTAGCTTAGCCTATTTCTTTCAAGAAAATCGCATAACCTTTGTTTTATTAATATTGATTCTCATCCCATACCTGTCGCACTGAATTTCCAATTCACTAAGCAATGCTTGCAGCCCTTTGGCTGACTGACAAACTAAAGCTTGTTGATCAGTAAACCGAACTGATTTTACGAATTCCCCGCCCACTTTCATTCCTACCTCCAGTTCTTTCCATAATGCCTCTTTTATCATTTCCTCTGCATACAGGTTGAACAGCAACGGTGATAATGGGATACACCCCATGCCTTACACTTCTTCCTAACACTGCCCATCCTGACTCCCCGTTCCCCACCTGCACCTGAGCAGTCTGAGACATGTACAGGTTGCGGATTAGCCTCCTTTCCCTCCAATCTATTCCTATTTTCTGCAATATACTCATTAGTTTTTCCCAATTCAGTCTACGAAACGCTTTTTCGAAATCTACGAAACAGGCAAATACCTCCTGGTTGTGTTCTATATTACTCAAGATTAGTGATATCATTAAGGCAATGGCATCACGCGTACCTCTCCCCTTCCTAAACCCGAAGATGCAAATGTATGCAAGGGGACAAATTTCAATTGGAATTTTTCGCCGTTTCGTAGTAGTTTCACTGTAGGTCCCGATATGGCGTTCTCTAAAGTTATATGGCATTTAGTTAATAGTTATAATAACTCAAAATGGTGGGATTTTGAGTGGGAGACGGGCCGAAGAAAGCGTATCGATGTTGGAGGAATGTATTTTGAAGATTAATATAAAGTAAATTCAATTATAACCGCAATAAATTTGGAATTTTGCACCAGTCCCGATACTTCTTGTACGGACCCTGTAAGCGTTCGTTTAACTTTTTCGTCTGTGAATAAGGAAACAGGATCTCAGTTTTTCCCGGCGTATTGTATTCAGGAAGTTCTCTCGGGTTTCCCACCGGGTCAGCGTGGTGTGCACCGACGTTTCGACGGCTAACTCTGCCATCGTCTTCAGGTTCAGGGAACCTGAAGACGATGGCAGAGTTAGCCGTCGAAACGTCGGTGCACACCACGCTGACCCGGTGGGAAACCCGAGAGAACTTCCTGAATAATAAGGAAACAATTAAACTCCTTTATCTAATTACGGAGTGTATTTTAAGTAAAAGAAAAACGTTTACCGATTTCCTGTTCGGTGACCATGGTTTTGAGAATGACTTCAGTGGAAGAAATTGCGAAATATATCAGCAATGAGTAATTAGTGAATTAATGGCTAATAGTTCAGTATTGATGATGGAATACATTGACCTACCCATGGTATTGAACTAATGAGTTGGTAGGCAATTAGCGAAATTTGTAAAGTTCCACCCACATAAATATTTTGGAGACCTCATACACAAGATTAGCAATTTTAAGCCAAGTGAATTTCCTTCGGAAAACATGCATATATGTTATTATTTATGGCATGAAAAATTTTATATTATTCTTTGAGAAATAACTAAGAAAGTACTTGTAAAAATTAAGTATAATACTGGAATAAAAGTCTTATACGTTACCTCGACTTTGGGCAAGTTTACTATCGGTTTTTTTGGGGAATTATTCAGAAAACATTTAAAAATTCAGAAGTTCGCATTTTTTTAAGAACAAACCGTATCAAATGAACGTCTCCACCTGAAATATATATCAAAGAGGCATTCAATTTGACTGAAAAACTTTGATAAACCACGTATGCATACCAAAAGTACCTTTAAACAACCACGGAACCAACAGAACAGACGTGAAATCGTTACAATACTTGCATGTGACGATAGCTGTGGACATGCTCTGCATGTCTATGGGATCCTCATGTAGTATGCTTAGATTTTGTGGAAACTATATCGAGTGAAACGTAGGGCAGATAGGTTTGTCATAGGGTTGTTTAATGAGAAAGTAGGTTAGCAGTGTAATTACACTATTGGACGTAATTAGGATAGGGAACAACTATTTAAAGGCAGTCCATATTAAGAGTACTTGGCACTTTGACTCAGATAATTATTACAGGGTACAACGCGTTTCACCGACTTGAAGGTACCCTCAGGTATAAATATACTAAAAACAGAGCGAGAATAAATACGCTGAGGGCAGAGTGGTGGAGATCAGGTCGGTCGAGGGGTTGGTTTGACCAATTCCAGACTAGTTTCTCGGAAAGGAGTGGGGAGGGAACGTGAACAGTTGCTTGTCAGTAAAAAGTATCAAGTTGGGGGTCGCTAGGTGCCTCCGTATCTCCATTTGCTCGAGAGCGTCCAGTTTTAATACTTTCTGGAGAATATGTAATATTTCTGAGACAAATTCACTGCTGTGGTCGAATTCTAGTTGGTGCTTAGCAAGAGAGAGAGTTGGTATTCTTATTTCTGTGACACCTTGCGTGTTCCTAGACTCGTAGCTTGACATTCCTACATTTAAGTTTATAAATACCTGATTTGAGAAGGCTATCCTGTGCGTCTTTACCATTTACTAGAAGTTTTGAGAGGGTTAGGGGTGTGTAAAAGGTTGCTTCGAGTGAGGTGGGTAGGCGGTTGGAATTCCTATAATAAAAGATCTCCTAGAAATAAGATCGAGCACCACTTAAAATCTTTAGATACTGCAGACTGTGCGGAAGGCATACTAATTATGGCCATTTATTTTTGTTTATTCCGAAGTAATTTATCAACTAGCTTAGAGCTGTAGTCATTGTTGGTGACTATATCCGTGATTGTTACGAGTATCAATGTTGAATTTTTTGGGAAGAAAGGGTGGAATAGAGGGCCGCAAGTTTGCGAGAATAATAAATGGGCGGAATCATAGGGAATTATGTGGTCTGTATAGGTGGATTTACTGTAAATTGCGAACTCATGTCTTATTTCCCAGAAGGTACTTAAAAAGTCGAGGAAGTTGATTGTATAGTTGGCGTATTTTTCCATGGAGAAGGAAATATTTGGATGTACTGTGTTTAAGTGATCGAAGAAGGTGTATAACTGGCGGTTGGTTCTTGGCCACAGGCATAGAATGTCGTCGACGTAACGGAATCAAAAACCAACGTTTTTTTACGTGGTGATTCTCAGTATTGAAAAGACTTTTTTCTGATGAATTGAGGCAGAGTTCGGCTAGGATGGGGGAAAGGGGAGGAAACCATAGCTTGCCCATCTGTTTGAATCTAAAAAATGTGGTTGAAACTAAAAACGTTCTATTTAACCGTCACTTTGATGAGGGAGATCAAAACGTGGGACATATTGTGGGTAATGGTGGAATTATTGAGTTCTTTCGCCATAAGCAAGGCTTCAGATATGGGCACAAAAGTAAATAAATTCACAATTTCAAATAAGCGTAGCGCTTTATCCAGTACATATTTTCTTTCAATATTTTGACAAGCTCTATTGAGTTTTCAAATCCGTATTTAGGTTTGAAACCTATGAAATCTCGGAGCATATTGTTCAATTTACGTGATAGAAGGTGTGAAGGGGCGGACACAGCTGAGACTACAGCTCGAGTAGGCATTACTTGTCTCTGTAGTTTTGGGGAGTCCGTACGACCTTAAGGGCGGAAGGGTTCATTTGGATTAAACGAAAAATTTCCCTAGCATTGAAAACCCGTAACTTAGACGCTGCCCGTTTCACTTCACTTTGAAAACTTCTCTTTTGATAACGGAGAAGACTACTCGTTATTCATTTTATATATATATATATATATAATTATATATATATATATATATAATATATAATTATATATATAATTATATATATATATATATATATATATATATATATATATATATATATATATATATATATATATATATATATATATATATATATAGATAATTATTTAAAATGACACTCACACGGTAAATTGTTCGAACTTTCGGCCCTCTCAGAGGCCTTTTTCAAGTGAGCTCACTTATATATATATATATATATATATATATATATATATATATATATATATATATATATATATATATATATATATATAACACAGTAATCAACCCGAAGGTCGTTTTGGTAGGTAATGGTGGAGTTCACCCAGTACTAAGCCCTATACGACTTGTGAAAATTCACACATTTGCAGGGTATTGAGGGGGGCCAGTTCCTTTCCCTGTGCCAACTATGGTTTTCCAAGAAGACCTGGTCTCCGAAAGATCACATGGCTTGGGTGCAGCTGGATGTGCCTTGCCCGGGAATCGAACCCGAGACCCTCAAATCAGCAGTCCAACGCACTACCTCCTGGACTAACTCGACCCATAATTAATATATATATATATATATATATATATATATATATATATATATATATATATATATGTTTATTCGTATATATACACACGTACGGACATGCATTGAGACGTGAGCATTAAGGAACTTCGTGGCGGCGATCCTGGCGTCTTCGCCATCGCATTCTCCTTAGGCCGCCAACGCCTTCCCGGCATGCCTCACTCCCCTCCCCTTCCCCTACCTCCCCTCCACCCGCCCCCCTCCTCATCACCTTCCCCTCCCTCGCCTTGACAACTGACTGACGGCCATCAATTAGCCTGACGTGAAGTCCCTCGGGCGGGCGTTGCCATGGCAACCGGCCGGGCATGGCCAAGCGGGAGGGTGGGGGATGGAGGGGAAGCGGTTGGAGGGGGTGGAAGGGGGGGTGGGAATGCGATATATAGGTAGTGGGGGTGGCTTTGGGTGAGTTAGGTTCCAGTATTGCTGGAATCACTGGAGGGAAGTGTAGTTTTGCTGGAATATTTCCAGTGAGAACTGCTTCATCATTTGAACTCGCGGTCAATCCTGAAGAAGGTCAATTTTTCATCAAAATAAGAGAAAACTCTTTATTAATCTCAAAAAAATATTATCGTATGCTTAAAATGACTTTTGTTCTGTCTCTTAAATAATCAATATAATGTATTCACGACTTAATTTTAAATGAGTAACTTCAATTTTAAGTGTTTCAACAATTTTATCCCAGAGAATACTCTTAAAAAATAATTTCATTATTTTCTGTAGGTACCCTGAATAGTATTGATGTAATATTTCGACTTAGGACTGATTCAGACGAAAACCATATCAGTTAAATCCTTAATACAGTCATTTTTTCATCAAAATAAATGTAAAATCCTCAAAAATCTCAAGGGAAATAATTTTAGAGACTTAAAATTGATTAGATCGTACGTTTATGCAATTAAATCACATTATTGTCTGCTTCAATGTCCTTGTTTCTTATTCTTAAATAATAAAAACATACCCTCTCATGTTTTCATGATATCATTTCATATCATTGACTTTAACTTTTAGCGTTTGTGCAAAATTTGCTCAATGAAATAATTTTGAAAAAATGGCATTAATATCGTAAATTCAATGCTGAATTCAATGCATCAATTGACAGTAAGATGTTGAGCACTGTAACAGGTAGAGGAAGGAATATTAAACAAGCGAGTTGTAGGGATACGTGTGTGTGTGTGTTTATGTATGCCTGTATATATATATATATATATATATATATATATATATATATATATATATATATATATATATATAATGTAAAGCACTTAGCACTAGTGGACACAGACAAAAACACAGAAACACACAAAAAAGAGAATCACTATTTTTCGAATTTTCGGTGGTCGTTGCCACCTTTATCAAGGAAGAGAGAAAGAACTCAGAAATCAGTTCTGTCCCTCTCTTCCTTGATAAAGGTGGCAACGAACACCGAAAATTCGAAAAATAGTGAGTCTCTTTTTTGTGTGTTTCTGTGTTTTTGTCTGTGTCCACTAGTGCTAAGTGTTATACATTATTATTCACGTCCGTGAGACTTTCAAAAAGTGTTATATATATATATATATATATATATATATATATTCTGTCTACATGTATTTTGGGTACATATGAATGTAACTATAAGTTCAATGCCTGATATACTTTGTATACGACGATGGGTTAAATGGAAGAAGGGACCATTCGGTCTCAATTTCGCCCAAATAAATACCTCTATCTATCCATCTATCATCCAATCAAACGTAACTGATTTTATAAATGCCTTTCCCCACCGAATTATATTTCCAATTCCCTGATATTTCTCTTAATGTCTAATTTAATTATTAAATACTATGTGTATAGTTTGCTCGATTAAACCATTTCAAATTCAGATTAGTTTCCTGATGATTTTACAATGATCTGGTCTCAATACGCTAATCTCTGTCAGTAAGGGAGTGGTAATACTGTGTGTACCAGTCCTTTTCTGTGGTGCTAAGAAGAGAGTTGTTTGTTAAAAGTTTAAATAATATTCAGAGAGGAAATCCACTGGTTTCTTTATATAATTTGTTACGTCCTAAGACGATTGCCACGGGTGTTCTCGGGGGAATTAGTCTGGGAGTTACTTGAGAAGCGAAGAGAACAAACAGGTGTACAAAAATACTCTTTAGCAAGGTTCAGAGTTCGACTTAGACACTAAGGGAATTATAATTGTTACAAATTATAAGGTCAAGATTGACCACAGTGATAAGATAAGGGATAAATAGAATACAGCACAGATGGATGCAGAAATATACGATCTTGAATCAATCAGGAATCATATTAATACGAAATCTAATAAACAGAAAAAATAGCATTAATATCGCAATTCGAAGGAGGATGGAGAATTATAGATTGGTTTTAAGAGAGCATTTTTATTGGCAGTGGGATGTTGAGAACTGTTACAAACAGGAGAAGGAATGTTAGGTAAATGAGGAAGTAGGGATAGGTTATGTTAGGGTCAAAATTAGTTTGGATATCTGTGGAGGTTTGGAACTGTTTACAATAGCTGTCGGGGTTTCTTCATCAGGTAAAAGATAAGGCACACAGAAATATTCTACTACCAGCAATAAAACTATTTTAAAAATTGTGGATTAGGCATCAAATACGTAGTCTGTACAATAAATGCTTGAACTGGTGTAATCTGGCGGCCGTGACGTGGACTATGCCCCGTCCGCTAGTGGCGCTAGTTGCCTCTGAGACCCAATGAGGCGTATGGTATGCCAGTTATGTTAGTTTCTTCTGTCTTTATGTTTATACTGTTTGATATCGAAAATGGAAATTGACAGAAATCAATGAGCTACGAATCAACACAAAATTGATGCTGAATTGGTGACGGTTGTTTAGGGTGATATTGCTCTGAAGATAACGTACGTTTTCTAGTGGATTAAGCGTTCTATTAAATATGGCCAAGACAAGACGCCAAGATGGATGATGCAAGGCCAGGGTGACCTTCAAACCACCTCCTGTGTTGGCATTGACAACATTGATCGTGTGTGCAATGGTCCCTTCTCCTGTGTTGACATTGACAACATTGATCGTGTGTGCAATGGTCCCTTTTCCTTTGTTGACATTGACAACATTGATCGTGTGTGCAATGGTCCCTTCTCCTGTGTTGACAATGACAACATTGATCGTGTGTGCAATGGTCCCTTCTCCTGTGTTGCCATTGACAACATTAATCGTGTGTGCAATGGTCCCTTCTCCTGTGTTGGCATTGACAACATTGATCGTGTGTGCAATGGTTCCTTCTCCTTTGTTGACATTGACAACATTGATCGTGCGTCCAATGGTCCCTTCTCCTGTGTTGACATTGATACAACAACACTGATCGTGTGTGCAATGGTCCCTTCTCCTGTGTTGACAATGACAACATTGATCGTGTGTGCGATGGTCCCTTCTCCTGTGTTGACATTGACAACAACATTGATCGTGTGTGCAATGGTCCCTTGTCCATCTTACCGATCATCGAAAAACTGTAAGAATCATAGCTGATGGACAGTATTTAAATTAAAATCAACAGTGCACACAGACACTACTATTTTAATACTAAGTCTAAGTTCGCGTATATATTGCATAGACCTTGTATGTTTACAACTCGTAGTGTAGGTAGTTTTATTGTTCACCGGAGAAATCACACACAAAATGGTGGGCGATCGAAGGATGGTATTTCATTCGCTTAATTATCATATTTCATTCAACCAGACGAAATATCACACTCCGATTGGGATGGCTGCAATCATCATTGGGTCCAAACCGTTGATTCATTCGTTACGCGACTGAATTACGGAGTTCCCGAAAGATAAAATGAACAAATCTCTCATTCCCTCAATTTCGATCGAAAAATAATCACTATATTTCACTTCGTCACGGCGAAGGGTTGGTACGAGGGATGATTGCATGCAATGGCTCCAGTGTTATACAAACAAACGACGCCGATGGATGTTTGGAGGGATGCCTTAAAGGTTTTCATCAAATTAGTGAGTACGCCAATACGCGAAGTATATATCCTGTGCGATTTTGAAATACGAGTCAATGATGGGTTAATACCACGTTTATTTCCCATCTAAATGTTGCAAATATGTAGGACCGCTATTGTAGACTATGTAAGATCATATATGTAAACTATAAACTACCTATAGGGTACATTCCGAAAGTACTGCAATTCAAATTCCTTAGCCGCTTCTATCGATCAAAGTAGAATTGAATTACCTGAAGTAGGTGGGTAGGACCCTAAACTTTGCCGAAAAATCGGTCTCAGTGCTCTCCAAGCTGTGGTAGCAGCAGGAAATCAGTTAGAGTGTACCTCTGCCCTCAGACCGTATCACGAAAAAAATGGGTTCCACGATCGGACAACTTTATGCGCGTTAAGTTGAAAAAATCTCTTGAGTGGACTAAAAGAATCTTTCGTGAGGCATACTTTGGGGGACCCTGTCCTGTCCTACTCGGAAGTTTCGAGGTGCTTCATGGTCTTGACGGAATGCCGGGAAGAAGATCAAGACGAACAGCTGTTAACCAGCAAAACGGACAACAATGGGGCTCGTATTTGACAATTGTTGGACTCGGACCGTCGATCGAGTATCAAGATGGCTTATACCAATAGACTGAACTTTGTCTTCTTACTATTGTGTTTCGCAATATTAAGACATTTGTTGCAAATCAAAATGTTGCAATCAAGATGGACCGCTATTTTAGTACGAATTAGATCTCAGTAAGATCATATGTGTAAATTACCAAAGCCTATCTTAAATCTACGAAATATCCAGTAAGGAAAACATGTAGTGCATCCGTAGGAAATGTGGGGTCAAAAATTTATTTATAAAATTTGTTTTCATTTGCAATATATATTATTGTTCGTATAAAATATCAAATTTTACCCCCACATTTAGCACTAGTCCACATTATACTAATGTTATCCAGAAGGTCACTCGTGTTTTCATATTAAATGAATCATTGCTACAATTCAAAGTTTTATTATATATATATATATATATATATATATATATATATATATATATATATATATATATATATATATATATATATGTTGCAAGCATTGCTTAGTGAATTGGAAATTCAGTAATTCAGTGCCACAGATATGGGATGAGAATCAATATTAAGTAAACATTGGGAATGCGATTTTCCAGAAAGAAAAAGGCTAACATACTCGTAATATTAAAATAGGAGGGCAAAACATAGAGCAGATAGAACAGTTTACGTATCTCGGAAGTGTTTTGGACCAACACGTTCAAAGTATTAGGGATGTAAGGAGAAGAATTGCGCTAGACAAAGAGGCTTTCACTCAAGGAGGAGGTAGTTGATGACGGGGACGTTGAGTAAGGATATTAAGAAAAGACTCGTTAGAAAACTTTGATATGGATTGTAGCTATGTACGTAGGAATAGGATAGGGATGTTGGACGGGATAAAGGGAGGAAGAAAGTACTCAGTATTGAAGAGGGACCTGATTTAGAGTAGGTTGCTGGATTTTGTGTTTTGTTAGGAGTCACAAAATATCTACTTGGTAGTTGTGTCTATCCAAAAATCTACCTTAACCGGTAGATTACCTAATAAAAAAAAATAATAATACATATATATATATATATATAATATTGTGTTTCTTTAATTATGATCTGTGTTTAAATCAGCGTTAAAGGTTAATACATTTGCTGGGAGAAAAACTGGTATATGCCAAAGATGTTAGACATGTTTTCTACTGTCATATGTTGGGGCTGAAATCAAAGAATTGCATTCGAATGATGGAGCATGTCGAAGTCTTCTTTCTTAACAGTTGATGAACAGTGTCTTCCAGGTCATCAAACATTTGGTCCCGCGGCCAACAAACTCCACTCTCCAAGCCACAAACTTGATTCCGATCAATATGAGACACCTGGAGTCCTGGAATCAATCAAACTTAATCCTCCGAGCCGTCATTTTGTCGCAAGAGTTAGTGACGAGTTGATTGGTCGACACGGCGTAGTTACGTGGATGGGGACAGTGACAGGAGGGGATTGTGGGAAGAAAAGAGAAACGAAAAGCGCAAGAGTCTATCAGAAATAGTCAACTAAAAATGAATTCACGTTGTTGATTTAAATTTACAAAAATGCCATCATAACTAATACAATAATGAAGATAATTATTCAATTATAATTAATAAATTAACAGAAGGAATGAACAGATAAGTTTAAAAAGGATTATATACGAACAAGTTGAATAAATATAGGGAACATATTTACTGCAGATAAAAGTATTAATTACTAAAACCCTTTCGAAATACCGCACCCTTTATGCATATCAACACACCGATGTACCATCTGAGCGCCTGTGCCACGCTATCGACAGGGCCCTCGTTCAAGGCACCGTTACGGCCTCTTTGAAACATAATCTTCAAAGTGGTCCAAAATGGTACCCAAAAACTAAGGGCCATACTCAAAGTCTTGTCACAAGTAGACCAGTTATTTTGAATACAATCCGGGTCACTTTCAACAGTGGTCCAAAAGGTCAAAGAATGCAAAGAGATGGCAGAAGACACAAGAAGCAGCAGTCTTCCTTCCCCACAGCACCTTTGGGGAGACCATCTTATGGCAATATATACTATATACCTTTCTCTCATTGGCTTTTTATTTAATCTTATGTATTTTAAAAGAAGAACGCAATGCACTGTGGTTTTCTGATAAATGCAGCACTCTTCTTCTTCTGCTAATAGCATCTGCTGTCACACTGATGTCTGTGGGTCAATCAATGGGAATGGGAATTGAGTAAGTGTCTGTCTTGTATGTATTGGACGTCTTCATCTCACACTGTTGGTTGCATTGTTGTTGTTGGTGGGCATTGTTGTCCCTCCTCGTCAAGTCAACCTCCTCCTCTCTACCCTCTCCTACAGAGAGAGAGGCATCCATCACACAATGCAGAAGCAGATAATAAAACAACCATCACTTTTGAACATTCATCTCCAAACATAATATAACATCCTTCATACTACGGTCGTGGTCTCCCTAAACACAATTTTCCAAAAGATTTAATGAACAATTTACTATCGCACATAATTCATTGCTGCGTTGACAGTGGAATCGTGAATTCGTGATGTGACCCTCGACCTGGGATCCAGCCTAGAAGGGTTTTACTGACTGTTACGGCCCGCAGACATCTGACACGGGTGGTGTTGCTTTCCCACGATATCTGATAAGCTTTCCCAACCACAAACCACCCCTCTCCAGCCATCTGCATTGGTATCAAAAGGTCATTCTGCTTATTCTTGCAATATACCCTATGTTTTATACCTGAGAAACTAGTGTATGCCTTCAAGAAGACTGCTTTGATGTAAATTTGACGAAATGATACAAGAGAAATTGCTGGATAGGCCTCATTTATAGAATATGCTGCTAGTATTATAGTAGTATATTGGATCCTCACGAAGTAGGATTGATTGCCGTAAATTGGATCGCTTGCAGTAGAATCTGTAGGAGTTGGATTTGTAATATGTTGTTAGGATGAACTTAGTAGCGTATCCAAAATATTAGAGGAGCTAGACTGGGAATCACTCAATGGAGCGATGGCTAAACATTACAGATTAAATCTCTTGCATTCTTTGAAATGACGTCTCTTTAGCAGTTATGTTGAAAATGTATTCTTTACCCCCTTCGTACCAAGGTAGGAGAGATTTTGTCAATTAAATTAGATTGATTTAGTGTAGAATAGACAAATCTAAGATTTAATTCTTCCCCATTTGAGATATGGGATCTGAATAATTTTATCCTAACGCACTATATGGGGGGAAAAGTAATTCCACGTCATAATTAGTCTAATGTAATAAAAATTGGTACAATTAATCACACTCTGCCACACACCATAGCGTTTGTTTTATTGCATTACATAATAACACAAAAGGGCATGTGTGGGGATGTATTTATACCTTTTTTGTTGTTATTCCATGTAATTTCAGTCTGTTTTTACATGTACTGTCTTGTCAACCCTCACCATACGTCCTTAGCGGTGTCTTTTGGAGTATTTCGTAGTTTTAATGATGTTTTTATATTTTTAATTGGTAATTTAATGCTATAAAACAGAGTTTTTAAATCTGAGTCTTTTAAGAGAGACAAAAAATATATTTAACTACAAATTAAAATGAGACGGGACTGATTTCTTCTGCGCAAGAAGTCCAACAGATAGAAACAAGACACAGTGCGGCATCTAGCGACACATGTGATGACTAAAACGAGAGGTATTGCGTTTGTTTACGTCGAGTTGTTTACGTAACAGCAGCGGTACTTGTCGTAACAATGCCATGCTCCTTCATTGCTGCAATGGCAGCAATGAAGGAGCTAGAGGAAGAGCGTCTTTTTCCATGAAATTTTGTTTGTTTCAAAATTGGCAAAAATGCTACGGAGATATTTGGAATAATGATTCAGCAAGGCTTTGTTAATGATGCTATGAGTCTAAGCCAGTTGTGTTTTGAGTGGTACAGTCGTTTAAAATAGGGCAGAACCTCAGCACAGATGAAGATTCGCGAACGGGGCAACCTTCCACTTCGACAGACCCCAACCACATCAAATTGGTGAACGATTTGGTGCAGGAAAATCGCCGGTTAACTGCTAGGGAGATAGCCGAGGAATTGGACATTAGTTTTGGATCCTATCAGACAATTTTGACAGAAATTTTGAGGATCGCATCAAAATTCGTCCCGCAGTTGCTGGCTGATGAACAGAGACAAAAACGTGTGGACTTTTATCAGGAACTCCTGGATCGAGCCAATGCCGACATTGAGTTTCTTTAAAACCTTCTATTTGTTTCCAAAGTTAAAATCAGCATTGAAAGGGCACCAATTCGACTCTATTGCGGACATTAAAACTAATTGTGCGTCGGACCTGAAGAGGATCTCTATAAGGGGTCTTGCCAGGCAGGGTTTGAGAGCTGGAAGGGAACGTTGGCAAATGTATGTTGTCAACCAAGGCATGTAATTCGAATGTGACAAATTAGATTAAGCTGTATTCATCGAAATAAACAAGTTATGAAATCAGTCGTGTCATATTTTTATCACAAATTGTACCTGATATCTTTGCAATGTTTAATTTGGTACCGAGTTGTGAACTAAATACATTTAATATCTTCGCTTTTCTAATTTTACTCGCAATTCCCTAAGCAGATCGGCCATTATCTATTTATCCAACAATGTTTAAGGCTCTCAAATTTCTTGAATCAAACTCAAATACATTCAGTGTTGAAAAATTAGAAATTAAAATTAGTTTTATATGAATTCACTCACTGCCACACGCCTTAGTGATGCCCAGTAGGGTAATGACAATACTATTAACATGTAGTTTGCGTACTTAGACGTAGTGGGGGATTGTTTTATTAATATGTACAACAGTTAAAACTTTGCGCAGTGTTGTAGTGGTGTAGACAAAGAGGGTGTTGGTTGTCGTAATGACAGTCCTGGAATATTCGTTCTAATTTCCCGTTCGGAGTGACGCGTGTCATTCCGAAGGGGTGGTCCAGTCGTCTGGGTGAGGAGAAGGAGGCCGAGGCAGGGGTGGCAAGGAGACAAGGGGCGTGCAGGGGTGGCGGAGACTCACTCCGGGGTCGCAAGACGAGAATCGATCGCTTGCTTTAGACGCATGTCAATCTTAGAGACGGGCCTTCCCTTCCCTCTTTGCGTCAAATGCCTCCCCCACGCCCCTGTCCCCGCCCCTCCGCCGCCCCTGCGAGCTTCCAAGTTCCCCTACACCTCCCCTCTGACCTGCCCTGCCCACACTCCCGTTGCAAAGGCGTGTCCCTCCAGCAGGTCCTATCATTCCCCTCCAAACCCGGAACCAGAAGCCAGGCCAGCTACGAAGGCGAGATAGCTACGCCTTACTATGCTATACCACCTACGACGTCCAGCTCATTATGAAAAATATTAATAATACATCTCTATGGACTGCTTAATGCTGGGGAACTTGAAAAATTATCCTTTATATCAGGTAGGACATCCTGATTCATCGTATGTATCGGGTGCGCCGTCTAAATCCGGATTAGCTCGCGTTTCTTTGGATGAGTTTACCTCGCCGGGTTGGCGAGACCTTCCTCAGATATCTCCGAAGCATTTTATACTTAGCCACAATATAGTAAACAGATGATCTGGGTTTACTATGTGTATGTATATGTATATACATACATGGGTCATGGCAGTCCAGTGGGTAGAGCGTTGGACTGTTGACCGGAGGGTCCCGGGTTCGACTCCCGGGCAAGGCACTCTGGGCACCTGCAGCTCCACTCAAGCTACGTGATTTTCTGGTACCAGGTCTTCCTGGGAAACCATAACCGGCACAGTGTATTGAGGAACTGGCCCCCCTTAATATCCTGATGTGTGAATTTTCACACGCCGTAATTAGGGCTTAGCACTGGGTGAACTCTACCATCACCTACCAAACTGACCTTCGGATTGATTACTACTGTGTTTATGGTTTATATATATATATACTATATATATATATATATATATATATATATATATATAAAGTTAAGTCGAGTTAGTTAAGCCGAGTTACTTCCACGAAATCATCTATATATATATATATATATATATATATATATATATATATATATATATATATATATATATATATATATATAGATGATTTCGTCGAAGTAACTCGGAAGTGTTGAATAAAAAACTTGGAGAGCAATAAACAATATAAGAACGCATAAAAAGATCAATTCATTACTTCTCTTTCTTCCGATGAAGACGGAGCTGATTTCCGTCGAAATGATCAAGAAATAACGTGTGAGTGATCTTGTTTTATGTTCTTATATTGTTTGTTGCTGTTCAAGTACCTTATATATATAACTATATATATAATTATATATATATATACATATAACACACAAAAATGTACAGAACCCTCCGCGGTGTGAGAATTTAGTTCCCGCTCTTGAAATTCCACTTTCGAAACCTTCTCGAAGTCGAAAATCATATCTCTAGATTCAAAATTGGCTCAAATTCGCTAATTTATACATCCGCGGTCTTCGACATCCCGCGAATTATGTACTATCCTGTTCCGAAATAAAAAAGGAACGAAAAAGGCAAAACAACCCCGAATTGGAAATAATGAAGAGGTTTCCAACAACTGGTATATATAGTATATCCACCGATACACCGTAGACCTCCCGGACAATAGTTACGATGTATATATATATATATATATATATATATATATATATATATATATATATATATATATATATATATATATATATAAATATATATATAGTATCTCTGTGTATTTGCGAGTGTGTATTTATTCATTGCATTCAGTACAGTGCGGAAACGGATGTATATTACCGCAATTTGTGTTTCATTTGTTTTATTTTTTTAATTTCCCTTTTATTCCCTCGAACTAGCGAGTGTGGGGAGATTGGGATGAGACGACGAGAAATTTAAAAAAAAAGAGACGAACGAAAAGCGATCTCACCGGTCCTACATTATCCGTTCCCATACGCCAATTTACTCTCCCGAACTCAGTTCAATTCAGCCCTTCCCCATTCCAACACCAAATCACCCCTTTTTCAACCTCCACATCCTCTCCCTATTTCCCTCCTCCCCTCCCACCCCCATCAACCTATCCATCCACCCTACTATCCTTGACTCGACCCCACAATTAAACAACACACCGCGAGGGTGGCGCAATACGGATTTCAATTGTCCGAAACCCTGTTTTTTTTACTTCCTCCCCACCCTGTCGATCGCCACACCACGTATTTTTATTATTTTTACATACGGTTTGATTCCGTCCGTTTCTCGCGGATTTTTTATTTTTCGCGGAAAACCCTCCTCCCGGGGAGAAAAAAAATACGGAGGAAAAAAAACTACGCTGACTTCATCGCATATGTGGGGACATCGTGTTTTTTAAAATTTAATTCTTTTATATATTTTTCCCTTAAATTTGGTACGCGTATAGTATCCGTTTCGCTCACGCGTTCTTCATTTTTTTATTATTTTTAAAACCCCGCCATCCCTTCCCCTCCGCTCGCGCGCGCGCTTTTCGTAACTGTTTTTTTTGTTATTTTTGTTTTTTTTTTAAATATTTTTTTCACGCGTTCCGTTATTCACTTCGGTCTCTCTCCCCCCTCCACTTCCCCCAATGCCACCATTTCCGGTCGATTGACGCGTCAATACTCCGGGAGGACGCATTTCTCTCGATTCGACCGCACGAGTGAGGGAAGGGGGGTGGGGTGGCAGAAATAATGGTAGTGGGAAGAGGGGAGGGGAAGAATTGCGTGCGTTAAGGTGTGCGTGAGTATATCCGCGTGTGTGCGGTGGTTGAGTTATTTTCGCAAAAACGAGCCGGATCTCCCCCACTTTGATTTCCTCGCTGACGAGTTTTTTAACGGACGAAATCCGTATGGAGATTGACCCTCCAATCCGGATTAGACATTTTTATCGGCGCATCGATACATTAAACATCGCTCTCCAAAATATCGATGTAAAAGAATCGATATTTTGAACATGGAATCACACATATGACACAATTTCAAAAAAGAATATATATATATATATATATATATATATATATATATATATATATATATATATATATATATAAACCAATTATATAGTAATCAACCCGAAGATCGGTTTAGTAGGTGATGGTAGAGATCACCCAGAACTAGGCCCTACACGGCGTGTGAAATTCACACATCAGGGTAAGGGGGCCAGTTCCTTTCCCTGTGGTTTTGGTTTCCCAGGAAGGCCAGGTACCCGAAAAATCACTTTACCTTGGGTGGAGTGCCTTGCCCGGGAATCGAACCCGGGATCCTCCGGTCAGCAGTCCAACGCTCTACCCACTGGACTACCGCGACCTAAATATATATATATATATATATATATATATATTTATATATTCCCTCCCCGGACTACAACCTTGAAGTGGTGGAAAGGCTTATGCGTTCCGATGACCCGTAGAGCTCTGCTGGCGGGAGTAATACTAGTAATTGCTCCTGGTAGGGTCACCCATGCCAGATAGGTTGTAGGTTAGGAGCCAGTCAAAAGGTAGGCCACGCAGTGTCTGTTCCTCAGTGAGGCGGCTGCAATGGCGTCTGACCCCAGTGGGGCGGCCAGTAAGTGTCACGTTAAAAACACTATTGAGGAAGGCAACGGGAAACCACCTCAATTATCATTCCCTAGAAAAATATGATGGACTATACAGAGATTTTGAGTTTTGCTAGGGGTAACAAATTATTTAATTAATAATTATGTCCATTTAAAAACCAACCTTAACCGGTACATTACCTAAATATATATATATATATATATATATATATATATATATATATATAATAATGGGCTGACACAATATAACACAAATAGAATAGAATAGCAATCTTTTTAAAGGACACTCACGCGGTAAATTGTTCGAGCTTTCGCCCCTCTCAGAGGCCTATATATATATATATATATATATATATATATATATATATATATATATATATATATATAAATAAATATATATATATGTATATATATATATATATATATATATATATATATATATATATACATACAGAACATATAACACATATTTTAGGGGACATTCCGCGTCTCTTAATCCTCACAACCTCGTATCTTTCTCCCCATTTAATTGCTCCAATCAAAATCCACCCCTTTTTCACCGTGCGATAACACAAACCAACCCTTCAAACCACCCCTAAAAAACTGACTACACAGAAACACATACACACACACACACACATGGTCTCACTTGCGAAACTTATCAACCACATTTGAATTTCATCCCTCCACTCGTGGAAACGCGTAAAAAAGGGGTTTTGGCAGAGAAAATTTTTTAATTCAACCCCCCAATTTTTTCCATTTCTCCTTTTCAACCGCCACCCCCAACGGACATTCGGTTTCCGTTACACAGACATATACACGCTGCCAAAACTCAACCCAATGCCGTTGTATATAAATTCAACACCCTCACTCTCTTTCAACTGTGGACGCTTCAATTAAGCCGGAAATGAACACCTACACAGATAACTACATCAATCCAACCCTCAAATACATCCCTCAGTGGATATCGCGTCTTTTTTCTCTTTCTACACACATATATATTTCTCTGTAACGTTTATTTTCAGCTCTATTTCTGTTATTTTTATTTAATAATTAAGTTCTTCATTTATTTCCCCGACCACGTGCAATTTCTCAATCTCTCTCTCTCGCCGTTGCTACGGTTTCCGATCGCAAAATCGACTTCAGAGACTTCGGGAAATTACGCTCCGTCGGCAGTCTTTTGTTTTTGTTTTTTTCGATACAAATATGATTCCGTTATTAGTTACTCATCTGTTTCATTATTATACATATCGCTTCGCCTCTGTCTTCTCTTGTTTGAACGACGGAGTTTTATTCTTATGTTTAGTTTAATTTAAGAAACTCTTTGGGTTTCGAATTTTTGGTGATCAAAGCCAACTTTCTGGTAGCGAAGACAGAACATATATATATATAAAAATAAAAATATAAATATAAATATAAATATATATATGTATAGGTATATATATATATATGTATATATCATTAGGTAATCCACCGGTTAAGATAGGTTTTTCGATGGACGTAATTACTAATTAAAAATATTTGTGACCCCTAGGAAAACACAACATCATACTCTACATCAGGTCCCTCTTCAGCTCTGAGTACTATCTTCCTCCCTTCATCCCGTCCAACATCCCTATCCTGTTCCTTCCCTTTCCTCGTGTGCCATTAACATTCTCCCCTCTATCACAGTCTTCAACATCCCACTAATGCCGGTCAGTACGCCCCTTCATCCACTTTTCCTGCCTCCTTAGTAATATCTCCCAAGGAAATCCCTCTCTTCGCCCACCATTCCAAGTACTTCCTCATTTGTTTTCTTCTCTATCCATTTCACCTTCTCCATTCTTCTCCACACCCACATTTCGAAAGCCTCCAATCTACGTCTATCCTCCTGCTTCAATGACCACGTTTCCATAGCCACACATAGCTACGCTCCATATCAAAGTTTTCTTACGAGTCTTTTCTTAACACCCTTGCTCAACGTACCCATCATCAACTCCCTCCTCCTTGGGTGAAAGCCTCTTTGCCTAGCGCAATTCTTCTCCTTACGTCCCTACTACTTTGACCGTGTTGGTCCAAAACACTTCCGAGATACGTAAACTGCTCTAGTTTTTGCCCTCCTATGTCAATGTTTGGCTGAAGCCTTTTTCTTTCTAGAAAATGGGAAAACCTTTGTTTTATTAATATTGATTCTCACCCATACCTGTCGCACTGAATTTCCAATTCACTCAGCATTGCTTGCAGCCCCTTTGGATGACTGACAAACTAAAGCTTGGTCATCAGCAAACCGAACTGATTTTACGAATTCCCCGCCCACTTTCATTCCTACCTCCAGTTCTTCCCATAATGCCTCTTTTATCATTTCCTCTGCATACAGGTTGAACAGCAACGGTGATAATGGGATACACCCCATGCCTTACACTTCTTCCTAACACTGCCCATCCTGACTCCCCGTTCCCCACCCGCACCCGATATCAGTCTGAGACATGTACAGGTTGCGAAGAATAGCCTCCTTTCCCTCCAATCTATTCCTATTCTCTGCAATATACTCATTAGTTCTTCCCAGTTCACTCTATCAAACGCTTTTTTGAAATCTACAAAACAGGCAAATACCTCCTGGTTGTGTTCTATATCCCTCTCTCGATTGATAATCTCATTACTGCAATGGCATCACGCGTACCTCTTCCCTTCCTAAACCCAAACTGATCATCCCCTAAGTAATCATTTGCCCTACTCTCTATCCTTTTTTTTATGATCCTAAGAACAACTTTAGCTGCGTGGGATATCATACTAATTGTCCTGTAGTCCTCATATGACGCGGCCTTTACCTTTTTCGGAACAGGAACTAAAATTGATCTCACAAAGACTTCCGGCCAGATGCCTTCCTCATAAATACTACGAATCAGCCCATATAGACTCTTCCTCCCACATTTTCCTAAGCATTTCAATAGTTCCGCTGGAATGTTATCAACCCCCACGGCCTTATTTATTTTCATCTCCCTTAATGCCCTTTCTATCTCATTGACTAGTATGCCTGAACCTAAGTTATCTTCCTCTACGTCATGTTCCTTTTCAATGTATAACTTTGTTGTTCTAAGCTCATTACTCTACAGTTCTTTTATATATATATATATATATATATATATATATATATATATATATATATATAAACCATAAAACCATAAACACAGTAATTAACCCGAAGGTCGGTTTGGTATGGTTGATGGTAGAGATCACCCAGTAGTACTAAGCCCTATATGGCGTGTAAAAATTCACACAATAGCAGGGTATTAATAAGGGGGGCTAGTTCCTTAATACTTTGTGCCGGTTATGGTTTTCCAGGAAGACCTGGTACCAGAAAAATCACTTCAGCTGGGGTGGAGCCCAGAGTGCCTTGCCCGGGACTTTATATATATATATATATATATATATATATACTATATATATAGATATATACATATATATATATACACACGAGGGTCATCCGGAAAGTAGTACCCGTTCGTGAAATAAAAAGACAAAAGTAAATATTAACAAACATAAAAAATTTTATTTGAAAGAGGATACTTTAAACTACTTCTCAACATAATCTCCAAGCAAATTAAGGCATTTGTCATAACGTGTGACAAGTTTCTGTATTCCTGCTGCATAGTCCTTCGCCGCCAGCTCATTGAGATACAGGGTCACTCCTTTAAGTTCTTCATCGCTGTCAAATCTTTTTCCTGCCAAAAAGTCTTTAAGCTTTGTAAAGAGATGAAAATCTGAAGGGGCCAAGTCCGGGCTATACGGTGGATGGTCGAAAGTTTCCCATTTGAATTGCTGCAAAAGTTTTTGTGTTATCCCAGCTGCATGAGGCCTGGCATTGTCATGAACGAGAATGACACCAGTAGACAATAGACCTCGCCGCCGATTTTGTATTGCCCGCCGTAATTTCTTTAATGTTTCACAATACGCATTGGCATTAATAGTGTCTCCACGGGCCATAAAATCAATAAGCAATACACCTCGTCGATCCAAGAAAATGGTTGCCATGAGTTTCCTGGTGGACAGAACTGTCTTGAATTTTTTTGGTTTGTTTGGTGAATGAGTATGATGCCACTCCATTGACTGTCGTTTACTCTCAGGTGATGCATAACAAACCCATGTTTCGTCACCAGTAATTATGCGAGTCAAGAAAGAGTCTCCTTCATCAGAATAACGTCCCAAAAACGTCAGTGCTGCAGCCATACGCTTGGTTTTGTGCTCATCTGTAAGCTTGCGAGGGACCCATCTTGCACAAATTTTTGCATAATGCAGATGGTGTTTAACAATTTCATGAACAATTGTTCGAGAAACATTGGGAAAATGCTCACAGATGTCATCAATTGTGACGCGCCGATCGTTCCTCACGAATTCGTCAACTGAGCTCACCAGTTGGTCTGTAATGACAGACGGTCTCCCCGAACGCTCATCGTCGTGTGTGTTCCCCCTCCCCATGTTGAAGTTGCGACACCACCGCCGAACAGACGACTCGTCCATTACATTGTCTCCATACACCTCCTTTAATTGGCGATGAATATCACATGGGCGAACGTTTCTTGCATTGAGGAATTTAATCACTGCCCTCACTTCACAACTGGCGGCGTTCTCAATTTTTTTAAACATTGTAAACAATCACAGAAACAACACAGGCAATGCTAGCGTCACGCAACTTGGCTCAGAGAAGGCAGACAAGCCACTGAAGCTATCTGACCTCGCCCAGCGGCTACTCGCGTCGTCAGCACTTCATGCGGCACGAACGGGTACTACTTTCCGGATGACCCTCGTACATATATATATATACATATATATATATATACAATTATATATATATATATATATATATATATATATATATATATATATATATATATATATGAATCGGTGCAATGTCATGGTCCAAGGATCCATCCAATCGTGTCAATCGGTAATAAAATAGTAGTATGTGTTTGTGGGCACTGTTGATTTTCCTAAAATCAGTTAATTGGCTATCATATGGATTACAGTTTTTTAAACGATCACTGTAAAAGGACAAGGGACCATTGCACACACGATCAATGTTGTCAATATCAACACAGGTGGTTTAATCATCCGTGGCGTCTCGTGGGCCATGTTTAAAACTAATTTATGCATATGGACAAGGTTATGTTTCACTTAATTCCCAATTGTTGTAATCTAACTTGCTTTGGATTGGCTCTCAATATTAATCAATTTCATGAAAGATAATTAACAAAATATGTCAGGAAAACGATAAATTTTAAGGAAACTTCCAAATACAAATCTTTAGAAAATCCTCATTTAACTAACAGCTGTTTCCCTAATCAATTAGAAATACAATCAAAACTAAGCTGTGACATACAGTTTTGCACAGCACGTGAATCAAATTATTATCTAAACTGTTTTCATTTATCTTCTTTGAAATATCTACCCATAATTAAGGAAATAGCTCGAGTGTTTTAGCAGGTAAACTGTTCCAATTAATTTAATTGTTTCATTGATAAATGTAATTTTAAAAAATTGTTCTTTGTGCCTGGAATTTTGCCTTTAAATTGTAATCATTCTTACCTACAAAACTCTTCATTTCTGTCTCTTTCCTCAGTTCTGCTCTCTCTCATCATAAAGTCCGCTTCTTTCTCTTCTAACGTGTGTGTTTTTTAAACATTTCAACCGCACTCTCCATCCAAACCTAATCAAATGGTTGTGCATGGTTGACTATCAATCTACCACCCTCTGCCACATGAATCCCATATACACCCTCTGCTGCGGGATCTCCGGCAGTTTCTTTGGAAATGGAAGCATCGTTTGAAGTTTAATGTGGTCAATACTTCGAAGTTGAACTTAATTTAATGTAAATATATTGCGAACTAAAGAATCTATCACAAAATTCAACTTACTGTTGGGTCCCCATTTGTAGATCAGTATAACTTTACATACGTGTAAAACGTAGTAGTTTCTAATTCTGGAATATCACCGGAGGATTCTCCGGTTCCCTCGCCTGGAGGGGACTGGATAGTATGTTCCGGAGAGGGGAGAGAGGTAGGGGTGGGGGAGGAGTCCGGAGGGGAGGTAAGGCCATAACGGAGGGGAAGTTGGGACCCGGAGCCCGTCGTCATGACAACAGACTGACAGCTCCCTTGATGGACAGCTAGCACT
>NW_027286974.1:4228300-4265800 GCF_022747635.1 Hetaerina americana | reverse complement strand
GCAGTTTGGAGGCTTTTGAAATGTGGGTGTGGAGAAGAATGGAGAAGGTGAAATGGACAGAGAAGAAAACAAATGAGGAAGTACTTGGTATGGTGGGCGAAGAGAGGGGTTTGTTGGGAGATATTACTATGCAGGCAGGAAAAGTGGATGAAGGGGGTATTGACCGGCAGTGGGATGTTGAAGACTGTAATAGAGGGGAGAATGTCAATGGCAAACGAGGAAAGGGAAGGAACAGGATAGGGATGTTGGACGGGATGAAGGGAGGAAGAAAGTACTCAGAGATGAAGAGGGACCTGATGTTGAGTAGGATGTTGTGTTTTGCTGGGGGTCACAAATTGTTGAATTAGTAATTTTGTCCATCCAAAAACCTACCTAAACCGGTAGATTACCTAATAATAATGTATATATATATAGCTCAAGTGGTTAAGAGCATCCGCCCGGCAAGTGGAAAGATCCGGTGTTCGAGTCCCGGTTGAGGAAATATTTTTACTCTTGTGATCCGTTCGATTCCGCCTTCCCCACCTCTATTGTGTTCGTCCTTTATACGTATTCCTATCCCTTTTCCTTATATATGTTTCTGTATATATGAGTATATATATATATATATATATATATATATATATATATATATATATATGTTTAAATAGAAACAGATAAGAGGATAAGGGATAGGAACACACATAAAGGACAAACACAGAAGTGGGGAAGGCGGAATCAAGCAGATCACGAAAGTAAAAATATATAGGAATTATTTTTCCCAAATATTTCCTAAATTTTCCAGGGAAACCATAAGCGACACAGTGTATTAAGTAACTGGCCTCCCTACCCTGATTGTTGAATTCCACACGCTGTATAGGGCTTAGTACTGTGTATCGTCCTTGTGTAGATGTAGGAAATACTGATAAACATTAAATACTCGTATTAGACGTGGTATGTGCAATAACTACTCAAACTAGTGCCATCTGGCAACGATGACGCCTTGGACTGTAACCCCGCCAACAGTATAGTGACGCTAGTTGCCTGAGCAATCCAATACGGAGCCATCTTTGTGCTTTGGCGGATCGTCAAGCTGTGCGTATGGAATGACCAGTTATGTTAATTTCTGTTGTCCTTGTTTATACTGTTTGTTTGAATGATTGACATTGACGAAATCACGGTGCAACGAATCAACACCACCATACCTGTGTTTGACGTTGACAACATTGATCGTGTGTGCACTGGTCCCTTCTCCTGTGTTGATATTGACAACAACAATGACGGTGTGTGCAATGGTCCCTTCTCCTGTGTTGACATTGACAACAACATTGATCGTGTGTGCAATGGTCCCTTGTCCTTTTTACCAATCGTCATAATAAACTGTATTCCGAATGATGATAGGTGATTGACTGAATTTAATAAAAATCAACAGTAAACACAAACAAATATTAAAAAACGTATATTGTGGACACAATGCACCAGCAACATATTCAAATCATTGATTGTTCGCCATTTCTTCTGGAATAATATAATTAAATCACCTTCAATCCTTTGATAATCCTCCCCTACTTATTCTTATACATCATTGGCCCTTTTTTGCGAATTTTTAACCTATATTCCCTGAATAAAATGCATTTAAATAACAAAGCAAAGAAAAGACGATATACTACCTTGATCAAAAATTTCCCGGAATTTATTCAGAAAATTAAAAATACAAGTTTATTCATCTAAATCTGTATTGTCCCCTTCAAAGTAATCCCCACTTCATTATAAATTCATACATCATTGTACAACATTATAAATTCATATATGCAGTAAGTTCCCCATCCCAGCTTAATCGCATATCATTGCTTCGTATAAGGTGGAATGGTGAATTCGTGACGCAACCTCCGAACAGGGGTCCAGTCTTATACTATAGCAATCCTCGGACTGTAACGGCCCTCAGACTACCGACGCGGGTCGTATTGCTTTCCCAAGATCCCTGATAACCTTTTTCGGGTTCAGTTTCCAAACCCTAAAGGCTCACGTCTCGTCACCAGTGACCACATAGTATTCAGAAAACGAATCGGATCACCTTCCAATATTGGTCTAAGAGGTCAAAGAGGGCAATATTGCAGAAGACACAAGCAGCAGTCTTCCTTCCGACATCACCTTGGGGATACCATCTTCTGGCAATATATATATATATATATATACTACCTTGATCAAAAATTTCCCGGAATTTATTCAGAAAATTAAAAATACAAGTTTATTCATCTAAATCTATATTGTCCCCTTCAAAGTAATCCCCATCGACTGCAACACACTTATGCCAGCGCTTGATCCAATCCTCGAAACATTTTTTATATTCGGTTTTCGGTATGTCCATCAGTGCTTCCTGCGATTTTTCCATTACTTCCTCTCGGCTGCTAAAACGCGTTCCCCGTAATGGTTTTTTAACTCGATTGAACAGAAAGAAGTCACAGGGAGCCAAATCAGGTGAATTCGGTGGCTGTTGGATGGTATTTGTTGTATTTTTCGTCAAAAAATTACGAATAATGATAGCACTGTGCGACGGTGCGTTATCATTGGTGCAAAATCCACGAGTTTTCTGCCCACATTTCTGGTCTCTTTCGGCGAATTGCTTCACGCAAACGTCTCATAGCGCCCAAATAATACTCTTTGTTTACTGTCTGGCCTTCTGGCAAAAATTCATGATGCACTACACCGTTGTAATCCATGAAAACCGTCAGCATTGCCTTCTTTTTTGACTGAAAACGACGTGGTTTTTTTGGTCTCGGCTCATTTGGTGAACGCCATTCACTTGCCTGATGTCTGGATTGCGTGTCGTACTCATAAACCCACGTCTCGTCTCCAGTAATGATCCTTTTGATGAATGTGGGATCGGATTCAGCCTCGCAAATCATGTCTTTTGCGACGTCAACACGGTCTTTTTTTGCATGAAATTGAGGTCTTTTGGCACCAACTTTGCTGCTACACGACGGAAACCCAAATCATTAACCACAATGTCTTGGGCGGATCCATAGGCAATGTCCAAGTCCTCCGCTATTTCTCTGATGGTTAATTTGCGGTTATTGACCAACATTTCTTTTACTTTATCAATTTTTTCACCGACTTTCGATGTCGATGGTCTGCCACTGCGTTCATCATCTTCGATTGACTCACGACCACTTCTGAACCGCTCGTGCCACTGGTAAACGACCGTTTTTTTTAGAGAATCGTTGCCGAAACACTTTTCCAACATTTCCAACGTCCGTGCGCCACTAAATCCGTTTTTTACGCAAAATTTAATACAAGTTCGTTGTTGCAAATTTAAATCCATTTCTGAAATTGTAAAAAATCGCCAACACACACAGAGATAGATGTACTCTTGGCTACGTAACTTTTGCAAATGTCAAGTTATGACACTAAGATTTAAAGGGAATATCAACAACAGATGTACCAATTTAACAAAAAAACAGAACTCAAATCGGAACGATGGGAGCGCCACACGGTGGTTATTCCGGGAACTTTTTGATCAAGGTAGTAATACAAAAAAGCCTGATACTGCCTTAAGAAAGTGGACTTCCAAAGGAAGGTGCTTTCTTAAACAGCGAATGAAAAGAAGAAAAAAATGGAATAAGAAGGCATATAGCCTGATACGAATGGAGAGAATACTTTGAAGATTGGGAAAAAAATTGATGTCGACCAAAATTTCCAAAATAAACTTTCAAATGGTCTCAGTTCGCGTATTTATTGGACAGAATTTGCATATGTAGGCATTTTGCAATATTGGTATTCGGTCGCATATTTTAAACCTCAGTTTTTGATGAATCGTGGTTTGATAGGTTCATAAGGAATTATAGGAAATATAAGCAGAATTTCTGTTGGCCTACCACCCCCTGCCACACGTCTTTTCGACAGGTTTGTGTGGTATTGTGTAGATGTATAAATGTAGATCTCTTAATAAGACTGCTGTTGAAATTTCAACCTTATATCCATAAAAATGGTTTCATTGCCACAGTCGTTTGAAGGGACAAACCATTATTTGTTTATAATTATTCGGGATTAAATGAATTTATTCATATTTTTGAGATACAATTACGCAAGCTTACTGGTTGGATTGCTTGAAAAAGGTTAGGTAAAAGTTGGTAGTAGTTTGTGTAAAGATAAAATTTGTATTTATTGAATTCTGCCACAATAAATAAAATTAGTATTTTCTTGTCCTCTTTTTGTAGGCATAGGAATATCTATAAACCATGTAGTACTCGTAATATATATGTACCAATGTTGCATAATTGGTGTACGGTAGCCCCTTGGAAAACGTAGTTTTTTTGTGCCCCGCATGGTATTTGGTGCACGAAGAAATAGTGGGATTATAGATTTAGAATTGCAGGTGACCTACCACCCCCCGCCATACGTCATTGCGACGTTTTGCGTTCAATATGTATGAATATAGATTTCAATTCTAGTTTTATCGATTTATTCCCAGGGTGAAAACTCTTTTATGTTTTCAAAGGATATTTATATGACTTTATTTTAATATTCCCACGAAATTTTAGTCCATGAAAAATTGTTTTCTATGCTACAAACGCGACCTATCGCTTACGAGAGTGTTACATATAGTATTTCCATTTACATTTCTACCATATCTACAACAACTAAAGTGGGTCATTTGCTCTAAAAATTTAAAAAATTACCACCAAAATTTAAAAAACTGCCGAAATTGTAATGATTTCAAATGAAAAAATATTAAAAATAAGAAATAAATGTCTTGACAATAAGGTATATACACAGGCACACATTTTGTGGCATTAAACGTTTCGTCCTAGGTCATCAATACTTTTCTAGGCTCGTCTGATTCTCGATCTGTTGCATTTCTAATCTGCTGCATTATTAGTGTTTCGACTTAAGATACCTCTGCATGTAAGATGATCCATAAATCTGTCAAAAAAACCTCATTATGGGCGTCAAAAGTGTCAAAGAAATTTGAAGACCAAATTAAAAACGTTTCGATCTTGGAAAACGGAACAAATCCAGGTTCGCAATTCATCCGATTCTTGGTCAGTACTAAGGCATCGATTTGAGATGCTTGTCGGAGTAACATGATTCTTATATCTGTCAAAAGAAACGTCTCAAATGACTTTTAACTGTCCAAAGTCTGAAGACCAAATTAAAAAACGTTTCGATCTTGGAAAACGGTACATTTCCAGGTTCTCAATTCGTTCGATTCTCAATCCTTAGTAGTGTATCAACGGGCGATATCTTTGTGAGTAACATGATTTAAAAATCTGTCAAAAAAAGGCACCATTAACATCAGAACTGTCAAAAAATCGGAAAACAAAGTAACAACGTTTCTGTCTTGTGCATCAATCCTTTTCCAGGTTTTTATTTCGTCCGATTCACTATCTGAAATAGTTTATCGACTGAAAATATTTATGAAAGTAACCTGATCCTAAAATCTGTCAAAAGGAGTCACTAGGAGAGTTAGACCTGTCAAAAAATCTAAAGACAAATTAAAAAACGTTTCGATCTTGGAAAACGATACATTTCCTGGTTCCCAACACGTCTGATTCTTGATCTCTACTAGACTATCGACTGACGATATCTTTGGGAATAACCTGTTCCTTATATCTGTCAAAAAACCGTCAATAGGGGCGTGAAAACTGTCAAAAAATCTGATGAAAATTTTTAAAAACGTTTCGATCTAAGACGATGATACATTTTCAGGCTCCCAATCGTCCGATTCTTGATATCAACCAGAGTATCGACTAATGATATCTTTGGGAATAACCTGTTCCTTATATCTGTCAAAAAACCGTCAATAGGGGCGTCAAAACTGTCAAAAAATCTGATGAAAAATTGAAAAAAAAACGTTTCGATCTAAGAAGATGATACATTTTCAGGCTCCTAATCGTCCGATTCTTGATCTCGACCAGAGTATCGACTAATGATATCTTTGGGAATAACCTGTTCCTTAAATCTGTCAAATTAACTGTCAATAGATGCGTCAAAACTGTCAAAAAATCTGAAGAAAAACTTTAAAAACGTTTCGATATAAGAAGATGATACATTTTCAGGCTCCCAAGTCGTCCAATTCTTGATCAGTACAAAGTTTGTTCGACTAACGATATCTTTTTCAGTAATTTGATCCTTAAATATATAAAAAAAACTAATCAAGAGAGGCCAGAACTGCTTAAAGTCTGATGAAATTTTTTTAACTTATTTTTTTGAAATTAACGTTTCAATATTGGACATCAATACTTTTCTAGGCTACCAACAAATTGGTCAACGATACTTCACTAGGTTCATACGATTAGTCCGGTACATGTTGTATTAACTTTTATAAAAAGCAGCGTACTGGGGTGTCGACTTAAGGGTTAGAAATCCCTCTCTCTCTGTATAACCTGATCCTTAAAACTGTCAAAACACAAAATAAAAAACTGTCCACGTCAAAAAACGTCCAAAGTCTGAGTGACTGACAAAGCGAAAAGACGTCGCAGGAGACGGTCTGCGTCGTCGGGAGGCCCTGCAAAGACGAGGCAAGCGCCCCCGGGCAAAAGTGGATAGGGAGGGAGGGGTTGTGGAGGGGAGGTTTTGAGATCCCCTTGGACATTGATGGACATCTGCCGCCTTTGCTTGTCCGATCAATGCCGGTCCAGTCCAAGTGGCGTGGTGGGGAGGGGGTGGGGTGGGGGGAGCGGTGAGGAGGAGGGGGGAGGGGGGTAGCTGCAGTGGAGGGGAAGTGTGTGGCGCGTGAGGGGAGGGGACTCGAACTGATGAAAACGAAGACATCGACCTTTGCCAGACGCCTGAATAAATGAACGCGGACGAAATATATATCTCCAATCTTTAAGAAAACCCATCGGAATTATAATTAGAACACCGCATCGTCTTAACTAGACCGAAAACTACAAAGAGCAGATAGGTTTGTGATAAGTTATTTAATTAATAAGTACGTAGCACTGTCAGGACCCAATTAAAACAATTAGGATATGAAATAAGTAGTTTGCTTGTAGGTTTAAACACAATTTTAATTAATTTCGAGTAAATTTGAGGTGGGTTACTTATCTGCGCATGTTAAGGACACGAATTTTAGGTGGATTAAGAGATAATTAGAATTAACAGAATGTATAAACTTGTATATCTGTCGATGTGTTGCTGGTTACTATGATTCAATTCAATAGACCCATCTTTTTAACAGTTTTACAACAGCATGGTTAAAATTTACGTGTCATGTTATTGAATATTGTATTACATGTAAGAGTTCTTTCTTTCGTGTGATTAAGGGTTTGCAGAAGCTAGATCTAATACAATGTAGAGCAAATAGGTTTATGAAAAGTTGTTAAGAAGTAGGTAGCAGTGTACCGACACTACTGGAAGAATTAGGACACTAAGCCCATAATCTTCATGTATAACATTTTACAATAATAAATGTAAATTACGTAAAAATGCTCTTTACATTTAAAATAAGTAGAATCATTAAAATACTTGGATTTAACGAAAACTTTGGAATATCCTGTAGAAAACATATTCCTGAAATTTAAGGAAGAGCTGATAATAAATTAGGATTAATATTGAAAAGATTACTTGGGATTACTTGGGATGAGAGGGTTTAGGATATCTGTTATTTTAATTTAGTTAGTCCCAACTTAGAGTACTTTATGCCCTGCAAGTGCATGGGGTCCTCATGAAGTAGGCTTAGTTTTTGTAGAAACTAGAACGAGTGAAACGTAGAATAGATAGGTTTGTTGAATGATAAAGTAGGTAGTACTGTCAGGAACCAAATACAAGAATTAGGATATGAAATTAGTTGTTGACTTGTACGTTCAAAACACAGGTTTAATTAATTGCGACTAATTTCGAGGCAGGTTACTTATCTGGGAATTTTAATGACAATTATTACAGACTTCAATTTACTAGAGTAAACCAGCTAACCAATGCACAATTATGGTTATTTATTTTTAGAATATATAGATTTAGAATGTAGGTATTTCCTTGAAACATTAGAGAACACGATAGGCATTGTAGCAATCGCAATGAGATATAATTGGAATTGGTCATTCATTTTATTTAAAATACCCATATTCTCAAATTTCCTAATGCAATATAATTTGATTGTAAATATTCTGTTGAATTGAATATTGTATTATATTCCAGCGTACTTTCTTTGGTGTGATGAAAAGTTTTGTCGAGTCCAAGATGAAACTTATGTTTGTGAGTATGTCAAATGATTTGGCTTTGAATGTTTTACGTAAATCATAACATTTTGTCCTGATTTATGCTATGAATAAATGTTCTATTGCCCTGCGAGAATATAATGACCTAGAAAACTTAGAAAAACTATGTATAAATACAGAATAATTGTATAATGGGTAAACCCGACCTCGGCAGGTTTATTTAACTTGTACTATAAGGACATAAATAAGTATATTACTTTGTAGAATATGTAAGAAAATGATAGATTAATATTCAATAGAATCACGAAAACGTTTCGAGAATTGACGAATATTTGCTATCAACTACGAACTTGTATGTAACATTAGAAGCATAATTAGCGTTAGAATAAAGAGAGAAATATTCTCAATGAATGCTTGAATCGCCTCAATATTCTTTTCAATGAGAATCAGCAAAGATTATTACTAACTGTGATGTTAGATGATACATTCTAATTACAATTGGCAATTAATTATGACATGAAAAATGTTCTATTAACTTACGAGGATATAATGACTAAAATACTTAGCAAATCTATCTATAATGATAGAGTCAATGAAGAAGGCCAGAGGAGAGGGCCGATAGTCAAACAATCTACAATGTGAGTGTCCTTTTATGTGTTATCTATTTTATTTCAGTTCCATTGTGCCGTCCAAATATTATATATGTGTATATATATACATATATATAAATATGTATGCATATACTACCTCGATCAAAAACACATACACATACTTATAGTATATACACATATTTATATATAACATACATATATATAAATATGTATATATATATATATATATATATATATATATATATATATATATTAGGAATATATATATATTTCTATTCCTTATATCTGATTCTATATAAATGAGTATTTGTTCGCCGTTTGGCGGGATTTCGTGTTTGAATGTGTGTTTGGCCAGTGTGGCTCGTCTCTTCTTCTCACTATGCGTGCCACGAAACGCACGGTTCTTATCCTATATGATATTGTATGATTCCTTCACTACTATCCTTTCCTCTGTGTGTCTTGTCTATTTCTCCTTTGGTGGGTGAAACCCTAACGCCATCTTTTGGCCAAAAAATCGGGGCACTTGGTTGCTTAAAGCATCGCAGATCTCAGTCTAAATTACGTTCCCTCGAATGGAAAGATCCGGAGTTCAAATCCCGGTCAAGGAAATATTTTTACATTTGTGATCTGCTTGATTCCGCCTTAACCACATCTCCTGTGTTCGTTTTGTGTGTTCCTATCCCTTTTCCTTGTATCTGTTTCTATGTGAATGAGTATTTGTTCTCCGTTTGGCGGGATTAGGTGTTTGAATGTATATATATATATATATATATATATATATATATATATATATATATATATATATATATACATCTTCAAGCCTTCTTCAAGTATGACTTTTCAAGTAAGTCTTACTTGAAGAAGGCCTCGGTATAAATTTGTGGATAACTTGCATGTTATTCATTTTATTTCATAAAACCCTCTACTTAACAGTTATATTACGATATGATTTAATGTACGTATCCTGTTAATGAATATTGTGCTACATATCAGAGTACTTTCTTTCGTGCGATTTAAAAGTTTATTGTCTGCATGAACAAACTAAGTTTCGTGTGTATATCAAATGATTTAGTTGGGAATATTTTTACAAAAATCATAAATTTTTTTGCTGATTTATGCTATGAATAATGTTCCATTACCCTATGAGAATATAATAACCGAAATACTTTTTGAAAATCTATCCTCATGTATCTGTATTATGAAAGAATAGATGTCTGATAGGTCAACCCCACTTCGGGAGGTTTATTTACGTTTATTATAGGGACATTAATAAGTTGGTTACTCTGTAACATATATAGAAAATGGAAGTTTAATATTTGATTGAATCACCATAAAACCATATCGCGGATTAACCAAGATTTTCCATCAACTACGAACCTGAATGTAACATTAGAAGCTAATTAACATTAGAAAGAGGGATGAAATATACTCCAGGAATGCTGATATCGTCTCAATGTACTTTAAAGTGAGTATCAGTCAAGATATTTTATCAAATACTAACTCGGGGTGAAATCTACTCCAGGTATGCTATAATTGACTCAAGATATTTTTCAATGGGAATTTACCAAAGTAGAGCTGATGGGTATGTTGAAAGTTGTTTAATGAGCAAGTACGCCGCAGATAAACGATACTATTAGACGTAATTAGGATATGAAGTAAATAATCTTCATGTATAACATTTCATAATAACACATACAACGTACTTATACTCTTGACATTTAAAGTAAGTAGAACTGCTAAAATACTTGGGTGTTCATGAAATTTACGGAATAGCAATTCCAAAGTTAGGATTAATACAAATGAATACTTGGGAATTAATCAATTAATTAGTGGGTCAAGGTGCTTTTTTATATTAAGCTATATAGGCCCCACCCTGAGGAGGCTACCCCAGTGTATGGGATCCTCGTGAAGTAGGCTTAGTTTTTGCGGAAATTAGATCGAGCGAAACGTAGAGAGCAGATAGGTTTTTTTATAGGATTTACGGACACTATCTAGGGACACTATTAACTAACATACGCATTTACATAATATACCTTATGTCTTTAAATGTTTCACTTACCAGGTAGGTAGGTAGGCCGATAAAAATGACATGTGTGATGCCAGAAGTACGCGGCCTTACCTAGAGATGGCGGGAGTTGTTTAGAAAATATTACTGTATTAGAAATTACGCAATCTATAAAGCATATGCTTCAAGTTTGAAGACGCCAAGTTGTTCAGTATTTGTTTGGCAGCCATAAATAAGTGAATGTTTACGAGTGAATTTGTGAAAATGGAGAGAGAAAATTGGTCATAGCTACATTGTGATACAATATACTTTTATTAATTGAATGAAAGGCCTCTATGCCCCCAACCAATATAGTAACACCTGAACTGGATTTTTCTACTCTTCTGGAAGTGAGTCGTTTATACCACTGTAAAATACAATAGGGTAGCAGAGTTTACGAACGAGGCCGTACGAGCTGTCAAGATGAGATCATCGTATTGGTCGACCAAATGAGGTGACGACTCAAAGAAGCGGCGAAGAAAATCCACAAAGTGATACCGAATGATCGTCGACTGAAAGTACGCCAGCTAGCAGACATAGTAGGAATTTCAAAAAGTGCGGCACATGGCATATTAACTGAAATTTTGGACATGAGAAAGCTGTATTGCAAGATGGGTGCTCACACTCGAGAAAAACCAGTGTCGTGAAGATGTTTCAATTTAGAGTGTTTAGCAAAGTTTCACAGCAGCAAAGCAGAATTTTTGAGCCATTTCATAACCATGGATGAAACATGGGTCCATTACTTCACATCCAAGACAAAAGAACAATCAAAACAAAGGAAGCAAAAGGGAGAACTGGCTCCAAAGAAGGCGAAGACCATTTCATCAGCAGGCAAGGTCATGTCGTTGGTCTTTTGGGATGCGCGTGGGATAATATTCATTGACTATCTTTGAAATAGGGAAAACTATCAATGGCGAGTATTATGCAAACTTATTGCAACATTGGGAGCGAAGAAATCAAGCAAAAGCGTCCGCATTTGGCATCAAGAAGAAAGAAGTGTTGTTTAATCAAGACAGTGCACCCAGCTCACAAATCCATTATTGCAATGGCCAAAATTCATTATTCAAATTTTAAAATTGCTACGTAATTCATCTTTATTCGCCAGATTTATCCCCCTCGGATTATTTTCTGTATTCGAAAAATTTAAGAAATGGCTCGGTGGTCAAAGATTTTCCAAAACGTAAAGAGGTGATGTCGGCCTTAGTCAATGGCTTATTTGAGGAGCAAGACAGTTCTTATTGTAATAAAAAGGGTATCGAAATTATTGAACATCGCTGTGAAAAGTGTGCATATAGAGCTGAAAGGATATTAAGTTGAAAAATAATTTTTTTCCCAAAATATTTATGTTTTCTTTGTTGGGTCGGGTACTTCTGGGATTACCCTAAGTAATATTCTGTATCTAATATTGTGTGGTAATTTATAGCATATTGGAGTGTACTTTCGGGATAGTAGTAAATAAATATTTTGCGCACTTGATTATTTGAAAGCACAATTTAAAACCGTTTATTTTTGGAGTTATGGTTAAATGTTATATTTTTTTGGTAAGCGAATACCTTTGGTTGAATTAATTATTAAATCTTAACTCTCCTTTTTTTGCGATAGGAAATACAATAAGCTATGGTTGAAATTTTTCTTTTGATCTTAAATTACGAGGTCTGTTCAAAAAGTATCGCGAACTTTGAATTTTCGCGGGTTACGTATATTTTATTTTCGATTTTTTTATAGCGTTATATTGGTACTAATGTCTCTCGCCTATGCCGAAAATTTCGGTCATTTTGAATGTTTGGTTAATTGTTGACAGCTGTTTCTTGGGCGTGTTCTCAGAAGGCCGAGAAGATGTGAATGACGAAGAGCGTGCCGGACGCTCGAGCACGTCAACATCAGACGAAAACATTGATGAAGTGAAGAAAATAGTATTGGCCAATCGTCAAATTACCGTTGGAGAAGTTGCTGAGGACCTAAACATATCGATTGGCTCGTGCCATTCGATTTTTACCAATGATTTGGTCATGACACAGGTCGCCGCGAAATTCGTACCAAATTTGCTCAATTTCGAATAAAAACAGCAACACATTAACATTGCTAATGAGGTGTGTTGGGCTCTGTCCGTGACGACCCACATTTGCTCCAGAGGGTCAAAACTGATGAATAATCTGGAGTTTATGGTTATGACGTGGAAGCTAAAGCTCAATCATCCCCTTATGGAAACTGCAGCACGAGCCAAGACCGAAAATAGCGCGCCAAGTTCGGTCGAATGTGAAAGTTTTGCTTACGGTTTTCTTCGATTGCTGGGGCGTGGTGCATCATAAGTTCTTACCGCAGGGTAGAACGGTAAATAAGGAATATTACCTGCAAGTTACGCGCAATTTGCGCGACGCAATCCGCCAAAAACGCCCAGATTTGCGGAAGAACAAAAAAATTGGCTTTACGCCGCTACTCACATACCGTTACTAGTGGCCAAAAACTTTGTTGGCCAAAAACAAAACACCCTAAACGATGCCGCAGCCACCGTATTCCCCAGATCTGGCCCCCAGTGACTTTTTCTTGTTCCCGAAACTGAAGAGACCAATGAAAGGATGACGCTTATGCTACGATTGACTAGAGATAAAGACTCAGCATCGAAGGAGGAGCTGAACAAGATCACAAAAAGAAATGATTTCATTGAAGTGCTTCGAGGATTGGAAAAAAATGTTGGCACAAGTGTATAATATATAATGGGAATTACTTTGAAGGGGAAAATATAAATACGAGGGCGGTTCAATTTCAGGTAGTAAGGGCGGGGAAGTTTATGTTATCATCGTGTGCTGGAATCTATCAAACGACGTTGAAACAAATTTCAGACTGATTTAAAGCTTAGTTTGGATTAGTTTTTAATTAGCTTTTTGTTTGCGGATGTGAAGAAATGCGAGGAGATGAAAGCAAAGTTGGATGCTGTTTATGGGGACACTTCACCCATTCTATGACCACTGTTAAATATTGGTTCGACGAATTTAAACGTGGGCAAACATCCGTTTTTGATGAGGAGCGACCAGGACTCCCGGCAGACGTGGTTATACCGAGGAAATCATTCAAAAAGTCCACGCCATGATTCGACGAATCAAACTACGCCAAGTAGCAGAGGCCGTGGGGGGTGTGTCGACCGGAACGGCAATTAATATTTTACATGATAATTTGGCGAAATGAGAAAATTGTCGGCCCGATGGGTGCCATGGCGATTGCTCACGGTGGACAACAAGCTGATCCCGGAGTTGTCGCCACCAAACGGCATGAACTACGTTATGAATTGCTGCCACACCACCCGTATTCCCCCGATCTGGCTCCCTGCGAATTTTTCCTATTCCCTAACATGAAGAAACGGCTCGCGGGAAAAAATACAGCTCAAACGAGGAAGTTATCGCCAAGAGACAGAGGCGAATTTTGGAGAGATTTTGACAAATCCTATTTTTTGGAGGGGTTAAATAAATAGCAGGAACTTTAAAAAAAGTGTATCTTTCTAATAAAGGGGACTAGCTTGAAAAATAAAAAAAACTGTTTAAAAAAAAATGATTTCTTCATTTCTAACACGGGTACTTATTGAACCACCATCGTATTCATGAATAAATGAATAATTTTTGGAAAAAAAAAACACAAAAATTGTGATATTTTTTTAATATGCCTCGTACAATAAATGAAAACTCAAAACATAATTGAGTGATAGGTTTTCTCCACTCAATATTCGAAGTATAATTCCTGTATTACCGTCTTCCTTATTTGCGTGTCATGATGGCTGTATATTCGAATTAAAAGAACTCCCTGACCATGGAACTCAACCCTTAGAAGGTGTTCCTTCGCCAACTGTGATGATCCCTCCATCTAGCGATCTTTTGATCAATTATTCATGGAGATTTCATGAGTTTAAACTCTTCCCCGACGTATCTTTGCTTAAATTATGCCTCTGATCAGACAAATCCCTTACCCCACTTCAAAAACCCTGGGAGTGAACCCTTAGTTAATACCCTGCCCCTGTTACGGCACAGGGTCTCCAGGGAGGAGAGGTGTTGGAGGATTAGCAAGGTGGAAACCCTAAAAGGAGTTCGCTTGGCTTCTGAACGTTTGACGTCGTAGTTTTAAAAAGGCGATTGTAACCTTTTGACTGACTATTTCTCATACTTTAACGTGTTTAAGGCACCCTTTAGCCAAATGAGATGAGGGTCCCTTTAGTCGGGGGCGTGGAATTAATCCTGGCCCTGAGAAATCCTTTTTCAACATCTGACGAGGAGTATCAACTGAAGATGATGGTATATGGGAGTTTGCTTTCGAAACTGTGAGAGTACGTAGGAATCAATAGGTATTTTAGCAAAAGCAAATTACTCTTAAAAATACCACTGCCCGTTTACACAGACTTCATCATTGATCTTTCTTCTAATAATACATAGTCTGTGCAATAAATTCGCGAAAAGGTGAAATCTAGGGCGTATAACTATAGCCCACTTATAGCGGCGCTAGTTGCCTGGGCAACCCAATGAGGAGCCATATTTGTGCTTGGCGGATCTTCGAGCTGTGCGTATGGTATGCCAGTTATATTTAGTTTCCGCTGTCTTTGTTTTTTACTGTTTGTCGTCTGAAAATGGAAATTTACGAAATCACAGAGTAACGAATCAATAAAAATTATCATAAGAATTTACTGAGAAATGTACTGATAGCTGTAAGAGAGGTGATATTGCTCTGAAGAAGAAAACATTCGTTTTCAAGTAGATTCAGCGTTTTATAAAGATGGGAAGACAAGACGCCAAGGATGATTGCAAGGCCGGGACGATCTTGAAACGTGTTTTGTTGACAAACTTGATCGTGTGTGCAACGGTCGCTTGTCGAAAAACTGTTCGAATGATAGAGTGGACTTTGAAAAGGGGCAAACCTCAATGCAGACGAAAGTGTTCTATTGCCTCAGTTCGCTTATTTATTGGATAGACCTAGCATTCAGAGAACAGCAACACGATTATTTGCCAACAGATTTTATCGACATTTTGACCACCTTCAACCATCTTTGTTGGCAACAACATTGATCGTGTGCGGTCTCTTTTCCATTACGATCGTCAACAACAGTTCTAATGTCTATCCAAAGTAACAAAATGTAGTCTAACTTGCTTTAGAGAACAATCATTATCCATCCAGAAAAAAAATTACGTTATTAAATAAAATAAAAACCACACAAACGAGGCATAGTTTTATTATACACATTTGAAAGGAAAATACTTAAATACATTTTTACATAGTCGAAAGTAAAATTCATATTTATTTATCATTACCATTTCACAAGGTTTTCAATTCCATATCCCTCTAGAAGGAATCTGCAATCGTCTTTTTACATATTTAGAACCAATTGTACAGTGTCCCAACCAAAAGTGGTAGGACTGATTGTTTTAACAAGAATTTTATTGACGATATACTTACATCGACTTAATAATCTTCAAAGTATACTCCTTGAGCTGCTACACACTTAGTCTATAACGTTGCTCCCATTCCCCACCGTACGCCCACTGGAAATTTTCTATGGGGATGCCGTTGATGACCCTCGTCGAAGCCTCTTGAACGGCCTATATCGAGTCAAAACGTCGTCCCTTGAGCTGTCTTTTCATCAGGGGGAGGAAGAAGAAGTCCGGTGGTGCCAGATCGGGAGAATAGGGCGGGTGCGGCAACGTGGCAACGCCGTATTTGGCCAGGAGCTGTCTGACGACGAGCGCCATCTTGGCGCACACCTTGCGCATGGCCAAATCCTGTGAAATAATTCGTTGGACGTTGGATGCAGACAGACCCAACTGGTCTGCAATTTCTTCACTGGTTAAGCGTCGGTCTGTGTTCAGCAGTGTCCTCACTCTGTCCACATCCGTGTCGGTTCTTGCCGTCCGGAGCGATTGTCATCTTCAACGAGCTCCCTACCCTCTTTAAACAACTCGTGCCACTCAAATACTGTGGAACGGCTTAAGGCGGTGTCCCCATAAGCCTGCTTGATCATATCGAGGGTCTCAGTTGCCGTCTTCCCGAGTTTCGCACAAAACTTCACGGAATAACGTTGCTCTAAATTCAGATTCATTTTGTTTTTCGACGCGGACAAAAAACTTGCTTCACTAAAAACGGTGTCCTCACTCAACGACAGCCCGCAGGCGACTGAGGTTGGTGTCGGTCTGTTGCTAAGAGCCCCCTCCACCTTACCCTGCCAGGAAGACCCCCCTCCACCGCTCCGTTCGCGCCAGAGAAAATCAGTCCTACCACTTTTGGGTGCGTCCCTGTATTTTGAACCAATAGTATGTATATATTACAACCACTGCTTGAATTCTGCATCAGTTTCAAAAAGCATATCCATATGTTTGCGAGAAGAATGTGATTTAAAACAGCGATTTTCACAAAACTAATCTGTAATGTTACGCAGATATCGCAGTAGTATTGACATTTCTATTGATAAGTCATTGACAATGACAGTTCCCACACATAGGCAAAATATTATAATATTGTAAACTGAAGAATAATGATTGGCGATTGGCTAAAGGATATTTTCTATACATCCGCAAATAATAAACTATGTTTTGTTTCCTTCTTTGAGGTCATTGAAAGGACGACCAACAAAAGAATTCAGAGTCTAACTGAATATGTCTGTCCTTCTGTCTGCTCTGCGAAGATATAGAAGAAGAGGTCTCTGTATACGAATGACACCGCGACGATTCCCCAGCACTCCAACTATTTCCGTCCCCCCTACAACTTGGCACCACCACTATCAGACATGCCCCTATATTATTCCAAATTCCCTGCATATAAAAGAAATGGTGCAATAACATATTCCTCCCTAAAAGTACACCAACACCAACACACCATGGGTGACACCAACACCACCCTTTAATAGCTCAAGACATGTCGTGTAAAATAGTAGCTTGCAGAATGCAGGCATAGTACCATTGATAAGAGAGAGAGAGGGAGAGATATATAGAGATAGACAGATATATAGATATATATATATATATATATATATATATATATATATATATATATATATATATATATATATATAGAGAGAGAGAGAGAGAGAACCTTTTTACACACACACACACCCTTATATATATATATATATATATATATATATATATATATATATATATTTCTCCTTTGGTGGGTGAAACAGCCCCCTGACGCCATCTCTTGGCTGAAAGAATCGGGGCGCTTGGCGACATATTAGACCCACGGATCTCAGGGTAAATTGACTATCCTCGATAGCTCAAGTGGTTAAGAGCATCCGCCCGGCAAGTGGAAAGATCCGGTGTTCGAGTCCCGGTTGAGGAAAGATTTTTACTCTTGTGATCCGTTCGATTCCGCCTTCCCCACCTTTATTGTGTTCGTCCTTTATATGTGTTCCTATCCCTTTTCCTTATATCTGTTTCTGTATATATGAGTATTTATTCGCCGTTTGGCGGGATTTCGTGTTTGAATATATATATATATATATATATATATATATATATATATATATATATATATATATATATATATATATATATATTATATTGTTTTATTTATTACCTATTTAAAATATAATATTTTATATATTTTATATATATATATTATATTGTTTTGTTTATTTATTATATATAATATATATTTATTATATATTTATATATATATTGAATATATATATATATATATATATATATATATATATATATATATATATATATATATATATATATATATATATATATATATATATATATATATTCAAACACGAAATCCCGCCAAACGGCGAATAAATACTCATATATACAGAAACAGATACACACACATATATATATATATATATATATATATATATATATATTTATTTATTTATCTTGGTATCCGCCTACTTTTAAGTTTCGGAACTAGTCAGTTTCGAAAATTAATTTTAGTTTCATAACTTCCACTTCATATCCCAACGACTTCCGCCAACAGTGAGCGAACATATATTATAAATCATATCTTGCTTTAAATGTTGTTGACATCTATGTATATTTACTATGGCGAAATTATTTGTATCCGTAGTGTTTTGTTAGAGCACCGATCGCCAAGGAAAAGTTCTTTGAAGCTGCGTAGATTAGATCTGTGATAATTGGATCAATAATTACGATTTGCAAGGCTAATATGTGGACACAGATGGACATGTTTCTAGGGGCATTAAATTGAGTAAACAATAGGGTTTTTGAAGGTTTTTCTCTGCCCTCGAAAATGCGAATACTATCCCTGACCAATAAGAAAGTTGTATTGTATCCTACTAACAGGTAATCGTGATTCTCCGATCATATAATTCATTCAATAGCATCACAGAATCAAGGCGAAAGTCAGACGTATTCAAGCAGCTACCACAGAAACAGCATTAACATGCTTATAAATTGGCAAAAGGAAAAATTTGAAGGTCAAGTTAGGACAAATGGTTAAACATTTAAATGGTATGGTTTAATAAAATTCGTAATTTCAAATTCACAGTAATAATTTAGAACATCAGAGTTATAGGATCGTAATGTAAAGATATGAACCCATAGGAAATAAGAGAGATGAACAAATGAATAAATGTCACAGTTGAAATGCGAATTCAAAACAAAACTTTGTTTTCTGATACAAAACCTTATTATATCCGTAGGAGGAATTTTGATTAAGAACGATGAATTGTTTTGTCATTATAAACTTATAAACAATGATCTGTTTCAATTTTCTGATTTTAAGCTATAATACCCCAACCCAAATAACAAAACCAGTCGGAATCGTGCGAAAGTTTCGTTCATATGTCCGGCTCGCGTAGAGATTTTTCTCGAGTCATCCGAAACAATATGTTTAAATTACATTATATTATATTTTTGTAGAGAACGGATCATTTTGTGGTGAACGATTCTCTGTGTTCCGTTACACCCCTGAAAAAAGACCAAAAACAAATGCCGTGACCTAAGCGATATCGAGTATATATGGGCTTCATTCCGGTTTATTAAACAACTGTTCCAAAACTATTCCATTTTCATTAAAAATATATGAAGAGAGGGACAGAACTGCGTGTTTCGGTGGCTATCGTACTGGCTTCCCACCCAGGGGGCCCGGGTTCAATTCCCGGCGGTTTTGAATATTTTTCAGAGGTATCTCGATCCCTACTTGAGGTACTTTGTGGAGGGCACTTTGAGTGAGTACGCCGTCTGTCGGATGGGAAGTTAAGCTGCGGACCCCTTAGCGCCTTTCTTAAAGAGTAGGCTAATGCCGACGACGGGTTTCTCTCCACCCTTCATCCTTTCCTGTGCATACCCTTTGGCGCAATGGCCTCAGCCGCAGGTCGCATACCTTATATACTTTTACATTTATATATATATATATATATATATATATATATATATATATATATATATATACGAATGTATTCCTGCCAAAAGAAGGGCGAAGATAGGGGTTTGCTGGGAGCAATCCTATGGATGCAAGAAAAGTGGCTGAAGGGGGTATTGACCGGCATTGGGATGTTGAAGACTGTAATTGAGGGGAGAATGTTAGGCAAACGAGGAAAGGGAAGGAACAGAATAGGGATGTTGGACGGGATGAAGGGAGGAAGGAAGTACTCAGAGATGAAGAGGGACCTGATGTAGAGTAAGGATGTTGTGTTTTGCTAGGGGTCACAAATTATTTAATTAGTAATTATGTCCATCCAAAAACCTACCTTAACCGGTAGATTACCTATTTAAAATATATATATATATATATATATATATATATATATATATATATATATATATATATATATATATATATATATATATATATATATATATATATACATATATATACACATGATTCTGAAGACGACAGCCGAGCTGCCGAAACGTCAAATAACATATTGTGAGTGTCCTTTCTTTGTGTCTCTATATTCTAAAAATCTACATCTGTGTTTTTATTTATTTGTGCGTCCATTTTGAGGATATAAATATATATATATATATATATATTTATATGTATATTTATGTTTATTACATTTAAATGTATTTACATGCATATATATATGTGTATATATATATATGTATAGGATATAAGAACGTATTGTAATAAGATATTTGTATATATATACTTAAGTATAATATATAAGTTGTATATATATATAAGTTAAGTAATATATATATGTATATGTGTATTTATATATATATATATATATATATATATATATATATATATATATATATGCACACACATATACATATGCATATAAATACATTTCACCGTCCCTACCCCAGAGCCTGAATTCTTTCTCATCTCTTCCCCAACAAAACCCAACCCTCCGAAGCCTCTTAATCATACAGTTCTTTATACTGTCCCCCCCACGTAATTCCCACCCCACATCCCCTTTCTCTTAATTCCCCACCCCTCTTTAAGGGTATCCCTCCCACTCCCAGCGACCCTTATTCTCAAACACACACACACTCACACGGAAACCCTTTTCCCCCCCCAACCGACGTGTGTACACAAAATTGATCCGAACGCCACCAGAAACTTCCCTCCCATTCCCCCACTGCCACCGCCGCCCTAGTACACCCTTCCCCTCCCCCTAGGGTTCTTCCCCACCCTTTGGACCCCTTCCCCACCACACCCACTCCCTCTTTGCAAATCCGTATGGTCAGTTCCTCCTTACGGCTTTTATTAGACAGGTCGTGAATTTTGTCGCGGAGGTTCCCATAGGCATGTTAGTCCTGCCGCCCCTAGTGTCCCCACCCCTCCAAACCCTGCCCACTGCCTCCCTCCACCCTCGTAACGTGTCCCTTAATAAACGCTACCAACCTTTGAGAATTTAAAAGGTGTAGGAAGGCTGTGTGTAGTCGGGGAAACTCATCCAGGGACAACGGAATGATAGCATGCCCTCTAAAGTAAAACTCTCTCGTTAAAATCATCTAATTTATCTAATACCGGAACTATTTGCTTGTCCTAATTATCTGAGGATGCGTACATCACCTAAAGGATGGGAAGATAAGCCGAAATGATTTTGTCTACAAAATATAAATGTATTAGGTATACGCGAAATGAAAATTCGCCAGTTCAGCTTAGTTCTTTATGTCTCCTCCTTGAGGAAGGTGGCTGCGACCACCGAAAATTCGAAACCTAGTGAGTTTCTTTTCTTTTTCGAGTGTTTTTGTCTGTGTCCACTAGTGCTACATTTCATATATGCTTATAATTCACGGCTGTGAGAGTTTCAAAAAAGAGTTATATATATATATATATATATATATATATATATGATTTCGTCGAAGTAACACGGAAGTGTTGAATAACAAGCTTTGTTTGTTACTGTAAGCTTGAATAGCAAGCTTTCACAGCAACAAACAATATAAGAACACATAAAAAAGATCACTTAAGGGTTATTTCTTGATCATTTCGACGGAATTCAGCTCCGTCTTCATCGGAAGATGTAGAAGTAATGAAGGCGTCATTACATCTAATTCGGACGGAGTTGAATTCCGTCGAAATGATATAGAAATAACCCTTAAGTGATCTTTTTTATGTGTTCTTTTATTTTTTGTCCCAGTTTGTCATGTATACACACACACACACACACACACACACATATATATATATATATATATATATATATATATATATATATATATATATGATTTCGTCGAAGTAACACGGAATATATATGCATATTTTATATTTATATATATATATATATATATATATATATATACATAAAATATGTATATATAATGTTGGAACACTCACAAGAGCAATATAACAATTGGACAGCACATTAGAAGCATTGTGCTTTGGGTTTTTTTTGAGGTATTCTACAGGATAGACTAAATATACGTATGTTTGATTTAAAAGCACCAAAGACAGCAAAGGCAATTAGATAAGATGGAAAGGCGATGGATTTAGTTTTCGTAGTGATGCGAAAGTGATTGTCAGCTGATGCTAGATTAGATCTCCCCACAGGTCATACAATTACTGTAGAACACTAGTTTTGGTCGGTGCCAAACTATGCCTATACTCCAGAAACTATTGCGCAAAACTTCACCATAAAATGAACTACCGGTTAAGAGAGGTTTTTCGATGGACATAGCTGCCAAGTAAATATTTTATTACTCCTTACAAAACACAAAATCCAGCATCCCACTCTACATAACGTCCCTCTTCATCTCTGAGTACTTCCTTCCTCCTTTCTATTCCCTACCTAAGACATCCCTATTTATCCTGTTCCTATCCCTAATTACCCTCATCCTTTGCCATTAACATTCTCCCCTCTATCACAGTCTTCTTCAACATCCCACTATTGCCGATCAATACCCCCTTCATCCACTTTTCCTGCCTCCTTAGTAATATCTCCCAACAAACCCCTCTCTTCGCCCACCATACCAAGTACTTCCTCATTTGTTTTCTTCTCTGTCCATTTCACCTTCTCCATTCTTCATCCCACACACCCACATATCTACAATAACCTCCAGTCAACGTCTATCTTCCAGCTTCAATGACCACGTTTCCGCGCCATAGCTACGCTGCATATCAAAGTTTTTACGAGTCTTTTCTTAATATCCTTACTCAACGTCCCTCTCATCTTAACTCCCTCCTCCTTGTGTGAAAGCCCCTTTGCCTAGCGCAATTCTGCTCCTTACGTCCCTACTACTTTGATACCGTGTTGGTCCAAAACACTTACAAAGATACGTAAACTGTTCTACCTGCTCTAGTTTTTGCCCTCCTATTCTAATGTTTAGCTTAGCTTTTTTCATTCTAGAAAATCGCATAACCTATTTATTATTAATATTGACTTTAATCCCATATCTATCGCACTGAATTTTCAATTCACTCAGTAATGATTGCAACTCCTTGAAAGTAATCGCTTATATCGCTAATGGCTTGAAGAAGATTGAATGAAATTGAAATTCACTTGAGTATTTAAAAAGGTCAGTGCTCCCTGTGAAGAGATCCGTGGTGAAGATGGCTCTATATTGTCGCTGTTCCCATGTTATTGTTTTGCGTAAAGAATATTTAAATAAATTGAGAATATAGAGCAGCGATTAAAAATACGACAATCTAAAGATATGAAAACAAAGGATAATTCATATGCTAACTTTCAGAACACTCTTAAAAGAGAATTCTGTTCCTTCATGTAGATATTATCAACAACTTTTGCCAAGTGGATAGACGGGTTTTATGTTTGGTAACAAGACAGCTTAGATATATGCATTATCATACGAGAAATTGATTATTGAAAGTACTAGATATTCCACGAATCTTTAGAGACATCATAGAGAACAAGAAAAACACATTTATTACATTGAAATAATTGGACATGAGGAAATTATGTTGGTAAATGGGTGCCACAACTCATTTGACTTTCAATTCAACAGAATACACAAAAACGCAATTAAAATGGAAATTTCAATTGAAACAATGTTTGACCCGTTACAAAAGGGCAACCGACATGATTTTCTGCGCCGGTTTATGACCGCAGATGTAACTTGGGTCCAGTACTATACACCAGAGACGAAACATCAGTCAAAGGAGTGGATGGTGAAATTTGTTTGATTCAAAATCATCAAAGAAAGCAAAGTCAATAAGATAAGACGGACAGGTGATGTCTTCAGTTTTCGTAGGGAAGCGGAAAGGAATCTCGGCTGATACATGATTAGATCTTCCCTATTGGACTCAAACAAAATACTGAACAATAATATGACCTTTTGGACCAACTACAGCCAAATATACGCGCAAAAAAGAAGGCAATGGTTGTAGGCAAGAAAGAAAGTCATCATCTTTCATGACAAGACACATGGCACGCCAACACACTCATAAATGTCGTTGCCATGGAAACACTACGGATGAACCAAGATGCAGTGCGAATTATTGTCCTGTCCACACCCGCCGTATTCGATATTCAGTTGGCTTCATCGATAGATTTCCCAATTCTCTTCTTCCCACGAGCTTACAAATTTCTCCTCGTTGACGGTGATGACTTTGTGAATAACAATAAAAATAACAGCCCCGAAGGAGTAGACGGGTGTTATTTCACAGGCGTGAAAGAACTTTCAATCTTTTAGATGTGATAAAGACATTGGAGCATTGCTGAACCGATTTAATTCATTAGTGTAAACAAGGAGACTACATTGATAAACAAAAAAATGTTTCCCTAAGGTAAATCACCTATGTTTTTACATTTTAATTTGTGCAAATGTGCTTTCCATAATTATCCTTGAATGTAAATTTCCGGTTGCATATCTCTAATTATTATTATAAAATATTCCACTGGTCAAGGTAGTTTTTTGGATGGACACAACTACCATATAAATATTTTATTACTCCTAACAAAACACAAAATCCAGCATCCCACTCTACATCAGGTCCCTCTTCATCTCTGAGTACTTCCTCCCTCCTTTCTATTCCCTATCCGAGACATCCCTGTTCCTTCCCTTTCCTCGTTTGCCATTAACATTCTCCCCTCTATTACAGTCTTCTTCAACATCCCACTATTGCCCATCAACACCCCTTTCATCCATTTTTCCTGCCTCCATAGTAATATCTCCCAACAAACCCCTCTCTTCGCCCACCATACCAAGTACTTCCTCGTTTGTTTTCCTTCTTTCAGTCCATTTCACCTTCTCCATCCTTCATCCCACACACCCACATATCTACAATAGCCTCCAGTCTACGTCTATCCTCCTGCTTCAATGACCACGTTTCCGCACCGTACGTCGCTACGCTCCATGTCAACGTTTTTACGAGTCTTTTCTTAACATCCTTACTCAACGTCCCTCTCATCTTAACTCCCTCCTCCTTGTGAAAGCCTCTTTGCCTAGCGCAATTCTTCTCCTTACGACCCGACTACTTTGACCGTGTTAGTCCAAAACACTTCCGAGATACGTAAACTGTTCTACCTGCTCTAGTTTTTTCACTCCTATTTCAATGTTTAGCAGACGCCTTTTTCTTTCTAGAAAATCGCATAACCTTTGTTCTATTTATATTGATTCTCATCCCATACCTGTCGCACTGAATTTCCAATTCACTAAGCAATGCTTGCAGCCCCTTGGCTGACTGACAAACAAAAGCTTGGTCATCAGCAAACCTAACTGATTTTACGAATTCCCCGCCCACTTTCATTCCTACCTCTAGTTCTTCCCATGCCTCTTTGATCATTTCCTCTGCATACAGGTTGAACAGCAACGGTGATAATGGGCAACCCTGCCTTACACCTCTTCCTAACACTGCCCATCCGGACTCCTCCTTCCGCACTCGCACCTGAGCAGTCTGAGACATGTACAGGTTGCGGATTAGCCTCCTTTCCCTCCAATCTATTCCTATTTTCTGCAGAATACTCATTAGTTTTTCCCAATTCACTCTATCGAACGCTTTTTCGAAATCTACGAGACAGGCAAATACCTCCTGGTTGTGTTCTATATTCCTCTCGATTAATAATCTCATTACTGCAATGGCATCACGCGTACCTCTCCCCTTCCTAAACCCAAACTGATCATCACCTAAGTAATCATTTGCCCTACTCTCTATCCTTTTGTTTATGATCCTAAGAACAACTTTAGCTGCGTGGGATATCAAACTAAATGTCCTATAGTCCTCACATGACGTGGCCTTTACCTTTTTCGGAATAGGAACTAAAACTGATCTCACAAAGTCTTCCGGCCAGATTCCCTCCTCATAAATACTACGGATCAGCCCATATAGCCTCTTCCTCCCACATTTCCTTAAGCATTTTAAAAGTTCCACGGGAATGTTATCCACCCCCACGGCCTTATTTAGTTTCATCTCCCTTACTGCCCTTTCTATCTCATTGTCTAGTATGCCTGGACCTAAGCTATCTTTCTCTACGTCATGTTCCTTTTCAATGTCTAACTTTGTTGGTCTAAGTTCTTTACTATACAGTTCTTCTACATATTCCTTCCATCTCTCTTGGATCTTTCCTGTGTCAACTATTACCTTACCTGCCTTATCTCTAACTGCTATCGTTGATCTCCCTTTCTTACTTCCCGATAAAGATTTAACTTTGCTGTACAGCGCACCGATTTTACCCTTCCTCTGCAGACTTTCCATATCCTCGCACTGCGTCTTCCACCATGCTTCTTTTGCTTTATTTTTTGCCCGCCTCAATTTATTGTTCAATTCTTTGTACTTCATTTTGCCTGATTCTGTATTTACATTCTTCCATTTTCTCCGCTCATCCATCTTTGTAATCATCTCATCCGTGATCCATGGTTTCCTAGTCCTTTTAGCGTTAACGCTTCCAATAGTGTCTTTTGCGGCTTTAGACAACCCTTTCTTTATCCTTTCCCATTTTTCTTCGATGGTACTTAGCTCTTTACCATCTTCCAAGATTTCCTCTGCCGCCTTTTGGTAATCCTTCATTTTCAACCCATTTAATGCTTCTACATTCCATTTCGTACTCTATATCATTTTTTTGATTATCCTTGGAATAACTTTAGCTGGGTAGGATATCAACCTTATCGTCCTGTAGTCCTCAAACCTATTTTCCTGAAGTCCTTTGCCTTTTTCGGAATGTATCTTTGGTACTGAATTCTGTAATTCACTCACTTCCTATGATTGCAACTCCATTCATTGGCTGACTGAAAATAACTATAGCTTGGTCATCCAATCAAACCAAATACCATATTAAAAATGAATTCACTGCTAACTTTGTCCATAGAGGTCTGCACCTGGGCAGAATATATTTCAAAATAAAAAAATTTGTGCGGTGATAACATAATTTTAACTTTTGATTCACAGTGATGAGAATTTACGATAAAAACATGAAACCCTTTTTTTTAAGATAAAACAATATTAAATGTAAATTCAAAAGGTTTAACTGATTAACATATTCCTTTTATCCTTCTAAGACATAAAACATATGCTGTAACACTTATTTTTATTCCATAAAAAGATCGTTTTTCCTAGTTAATAAGGATTTTTCCATAGTCCGCTACGAGCATGTCTTAAAAGTGCTTGATGAAGATGAGTTATTCCCTTAAACCTTAATAAACGAGTGAGGACGGTTAATGAGCGGAGGCTGTCCAACGGCTGAGTAAAGGAATCCCGGCTTTGCTTAAGTGCATTAGGAATTAGTGAACTGAGCTAACGAGTTGAGTCATGCGTCATATTTCAAATGGAAGATTTTCGCAGGATTCCCGAAAAATCTCTTTCCTCTTGGCATTTATTTCAAATATGAATTGCGACTCCTCCGAGAAGTTTCTACGGATGACCACTGGTTAAACTCATTTCATATATATATATATATATATATATATATATATATATATATATATATATATAAGTGTGTGTGTATTACACAGCATCAAACAATATAGAAACAAAAAAAAGATCACTCACACGTTATTTCTGGATAATTTCGACAGAATTCTACTCCGTCTCCATCGGAAGATAGAGGAGTTAGCTTAGTTCTATATCTTCCGATGAAGACGTAGTAGACTTCCGTCGAAATTATCAAGAAATAACGTGTGAGTGATCCTTTTTTGTGTTTCTATATAGTGTGTTACTGTGTAATGTACTATTTGGCACTTCCGTGTTACGTCTGCAAAATTATATATATATATATGTATATATATATATATATATATATATATATATATATATATATATATCTTATATTGCTTGTTGCTCTCCGACTGACTGACTGACCTGAGGGTCCTGGGTTTGATTCCCGAGCAAGGCACTCTGGGCACCTGCAGCTCTACCCAAGCTAAAGTGATTTTTCGGGTACCAGGTCTTCCTAGGAAACCATAACTGGCACAGGGAAAGTAACTGGCCCCCCTTAATACCCTGCTAATGTGTGAATTTTCACACGCCGTAAATAGGGCTTAGTACTGGGTGATCTCTACCATCACCTACTAAACCGACCTTCGGGTTTTATGTATATATATATATATATATATATATATATATATATATATATATATATATATACACATACATATATATGTATATTCTTTAGAAAATATAATACATAAACCTGTAAACATACATACAACTAATTATACACCCAACTATCGTACATATTCATTAATCGATTACAATTAAGATCGACAATTCAGATAATATATAACTAAAACATAATAAATAACAGAAAAAAATCCCCCATTTCCTCGCGAGGTGTCCGGGTGTCAGTTTGGATATCGGTCGATAATCGTTGTGGGTTGGTGTCAAGCGAGGATAGAGTGGAGGGGCGGGAGGGGAGGGAGGGAGGGAAAGGGAAGGAGAGAGAGAGAGAGAGGGAAAGGAGGAAGGGGTGATTTTGAAGAGACCGACACGGACTGAACTGCCTTGCGAGATTCATCGCGTCTCTCTGCGGTTCGCTCTGATAAGACGCTTTATTATTGAAGTGGGGGGGTGTGTTTGGGAGGGGTAGGGGGTGGTTTAAGAGAGCTGGGGGGTGGGGTAGGAATGGGGCGAGAGGGTGGTAGGGTGGGCAAGGAGAACGGTCTTTGATTTACAGTCGAATTCATTATCTTCCTCAGCCAATTGAGTGAGGTGTGGGTGGGTGGGTTGGTCCTCCCCTTACACCCCCCTCCCATCACCCCCTGTGTGAGTTATGCGACCTTGGATTTATTCCCCTGCAGCCACTCAAAAGGGGTCGCTATCGCCCTGATGCATGCCCCTGCCCGTTTCCTTAGCAACCAATTATCAACGCCCCCTCCAATAAGCGCATGCAAATCTCCAATCCGAGGCTGATTTCTACGTGTGTAAAATACACTTACATTTTTGCATATTATATTTATATTATTAAATGTATGTATAATTCCATCAATATACATATAAAGGATATGTAGGTGGCATTAGTGGATAAAGAATAAAACACAGAAATACACAGAATTAGAAAAGAAAACAGAAACTAAGTCGGTTTTGAGTTTTCGGTGGTCTAAGCCACCTTTCTCAACGGAAAGAAGGACTGTGAAGGACTCTTGCTTGAGAAAGGTGGCCTGGACCAACGAAAATTTGAAGCCGAGTGAGTTTCTTTTCTTTTCAAAGTGTGTTGCTGCGTTTTCGTCTTTGTCCACTAGTGCGAACTTATTTTTAGAAATATCAAAGTGTATGTATATATATATATATGTATGTATATATATATATATATATATATATATATATATATATATATATATATGTATATATATATATATATATAAACCATAAACACAGTAATCAACCCGAAGTAGGTGATGGTAGAGTTCACCCAGTACTAAGCCCTATACGGCGTGTGAAAATTCACACATCAGGGTAGGGGGGCCAGTTCCTTTCTTTGTCCCGGTTATGGTTTCCCAGGAACATCTGGTACTATCCGAAAAATCACATATAGCTTGGGTGGAACTGCAGGTGCCCAGAGTTCCTTGCCCGGAAATCGAACCCGGGACCCTCTGGTCAGCAGTCCAACGCTCTACCCACTGGACTACACCACGACCCATAAATAAATATATATATGTATACATATATATATATATATATATATATATATATATATATATATATATATATATATATATGCTTTCGTAGACGTAACACGGAAGTGCCGAATAGTACAATACACAGTAACACACAATATAGAAACACAAAAAAAGAAGAACACTCACACGTTATTTCTTGATATTTCGACGGAAACAATCCGTCTTCCTCTGAAGATATAGAAGTAATGACTGCTGGAGTAGTTGAGGTGAGGGGTGCGAATATATATATATATATATATATATATATATATATATATATATATATATATATATATATATATATATATATATACACATATATATGTATATATAGTATGTTATTTATATGTCATTCGTAATATGATGTCTTTCCAAAGTGGTCATTTTAAAATACTATCCGACTAAGACTATCTAGGCTAGATCAATCTAGACTCCTCTGGCGTCTGTCCAACTTCAAACAAAAGAGATTTACCATTTATGACTACCTGACCATTGCTTTGATTGCAATTTTTAATTACGAACGTTTTCAGCCCACCTATATTCGCCATTTTGGCAAATTAATAATGTTGCCAATCGCCTCGTTGTATTTTTGCACGTGCCAATTATGGCTCATAAATTCAGGGTTCAATCGCGAACCATTGGGACCCTTTAATGAACCCTGATATAATTAACAAAAACAACAACTAATATCCTGGCTTGAATATAAGGTCGTTTGAAATAAAAAATTACGATTCTAATTTTTTTTAACCAAGTGTTAATTCAAGTCTAATGGCATATACGTTTTTTTGAAAAATAAATGAATAACAGTGCCCGCACGTCTAAATTCTGCTCGTCCACTTTGCAATAACAAATATTTCCAGATATCAAACTATTATTTCTCGCAGTGAAATGATACGTATATATATATTGTGAATTCTTCATTAAATAGCTCTCGGTTGAACCATAAATGTCGTCATTATTGGTCTTTTGACTGAGATAAAACATCGCACAATTGTACCGTATAAATTTTCATACCCTGGTTATTTTTTTTTTGGGAGGCGAAATAATTATGCTATTAACATAACTCATATCGAATACATCGCAAGTTTATAATTCGCAAAATACCGCGTTATATCGTCCGTTGAAATGAGATCAAAACACTTCATATTATTGTGATCTGGGACGCGGTACTCTGATGTGAATATATTTAATGTTTTAGCCCCTGGAATTAATGAGGGAATTGCTGAATTTATAAATAAACAATTGCAAATTTCATGTTCGTACAAATCAGCAAACATTCTCACAGTTTTGGAATTCATAAAACAAATATATATTATAGAATTCACCTTCTCTAACCATCCTTATCGCTACAAACACCCAAATTATTACATCTACAAAAGCCTCCACTTCTACATACAGAAACCTATCATCATCCACCCTATTTCTTCAATGACCACGTTTCCAAAGCCACACATAACATAACCAATGCTATATTTATCAAAGTGTATTGTATCGATCCATTTCTTCTTAAAGATCTCACTAATACTCCCCCTAATGTATCCTCTGTGTATAATATCTCTCGCTAATTCCCTCTTCCTCCTCTTTATTGTTGCGTTCTAAGCTTCTCTTCTGCTCCTTGTATTATGACATATTACGCAATTCTTCTTCGTCTCCCTAAGTAAGTCCCTAATACGGATTTGCACCGCTCGATATACATCATTTCTTACTATTATGTTGGCATAATTATCGTTAAAATATGATACAATTGTCAGCCGAATTCATTGTTTATTTTGTCTGTGGCAGTCGTGTTAAGGTTAAGACGTCTTTCATATGAGCGTGAGGCGAGTTTCGTGTCTTAAATAAAATGCAGCGAAGAATATGTATTCAAGCCTTATTAGTTTCGACGTCATATCCGTTTAAACCAACGTTTCGTCACCCTGTTATTAAACGTTTCAGTAAATCTGCATCGTCTACTTTGACTTCATTTAGCAGTGACTTAATCCTGAGTAACAAATTCTAATTCTTCGCTGTTTTTCTTGTTCTAATTTCAACATATTTTGGAGTACAAATTCTGCTGTTTGACACACACACACACGTGTGTTTAAATATACACCCATTATGAACATTCGATAAAGTGAATATATATATATATATATATATATATATATATATATATATATATATATATATATATATATATATACTACCTTGATCAAAAAGTTCCCGGAATAACCACCGTGTGGCGCTCCCATCGTTCCGATTTGAGTTCTGTTTTTTTGTTAAATTGGTACATCTGTTGTTGATATTCCCTTTAAATCTTAGTGCCATAACTTGACATTCGCCCAAGACATTGTGGTTAATGATTTGGGTTTCCGTCGTGTAGCAGCAAAGTTGGTGCCAAAACACCTCAATTTCATGCAAAAAAGAGACCGTGTTGACGTCGCAAAAGACATGATTTGCGAGGCTGAATCCGATCCCACATTCATCAAAAGGATCATTACTGGAGACGAGACGTGGGTTTATGAGTACGACACGCAATCCAGACATCAGGCAAGTGAATGGCGTTCACCAAATGAGCCGAGACCAAAAAAACCACGTCGTTTTCAGTCAAAAAAGAAGGCAATGCTGACGGTTTTCATGGATTACAACGGTGTAGTGCATCATGAATTTTTGCCAGAAGGCCAGACAGTAAACAAAGAGTATTATTTGGGCGTTATGAGACGTTTGCGTGAAGCAATTCGCCGAAAGAGACCAGAAATGTCGGCAGAAAACTCGTGGATTTTGCACCAATGATAACGCACCGTCGCACAGTGCTATCATTATTCGTAATTTTTTGACGAAAAATGCAACAAATACCATCCAACAGCCACCGAATTCACCTGATTTGGCTCCCTGTGACTTCTTTCTGTTCAATCGAGTTAAAAAAACCATTACGGGGAACGCGTTTTAGCAGCCGAGAGGAAGTAATGGAAAAATCGCAGGAAGCACTGATGGACATACCGAAAACCGAATATAAAAAATGTTTCGAGGATTGGATCAAGCGCTGGCATAAGTGTGTTGCAGTCGATGGGGATTACTTTGAAGGGGACAATATAGATTTAGATGAATAAACTTGTATTTTTAATTTTCTGAATAAATTCCGGGAAATTTTTGATCAAGGTAGTATATTTACTCTCTCACGCAACGCAGACTTTTGAGGAGTGTTAGAATTATGTAAATGTCATGTGATCATAAAAATTGAGAATGTTTTTAACTTTGCAATGATAAGAGTTTTTCGACATAAATTGTCACATTTGCACTTAAAAACATTAAAATTTGTATTAAATGAAATGATATTCAATATTCTACGCATGATTATTTATTAAGAACCCTATGTTTAAGGATTTAGTCAGGGTAAACTTGAATAAATTGCAAATTTAAATGATTTGAAATGGTCGCAGTATCTTGGAATATTTTACAACTTTAGAACCAGGGTGGAAATACATGTGGCGCCGTCGTCCGCGTGTGTACTGGGGTTGAAACAGTCGAGAGACGATAATGTAAGACTTGAAGAGACGCCCGGATATAAAGATGTGAGAGTTATCAGGGTTTCCAGGGTGTTAGGGGTTCCAACCCACACCCTGTCACTTCCAATATAAATCCCTCGCACCCGTGAAACTGATACCACCCTTTGGTCAAACGCTATATGCGTTTGCCGTGAGGAAACGTGAGATGTGACCTCGAGGGTCGAAGTTGAAGTCCTTGACTTTGCCTGAAAAGATTCGGAAGGGCATCTTGGTTGGGTGTTAAATATTCAGGGACAGTCAACTGTTTAGGGGGAGTGTTGCGGCAAGGAGGTCACCAATGAACTCCTCACTAGAAGTCAGGAAAGAAGGCGCCCAAACAGGTTAGGGATTAGGGTATGACCCTGATATCAATTTAGGATTCCTACTCGTTTTAGCCTGAATCTGGACACCATTTTCAATAGTAGAACTCTCATCTATGTAAAATTTGTTGTCTCAGGCGTAACTTTGTGGAATTTGCATAACATATTCAAATGTAATGAAATAAAAAATATGGAATTACAAAGTCAATTATTTCATTACATTTCAACATCTCATCTATGTATTTAAGAATAAGGAATAAATACAATTCATGTCCGGTTGTACTTAACTTGATACTTGACATAGCTTCCGTACAAAGTAATGGTAGCGAATGAAGTCATATCTTAAATGCAATCAATTAGATTGAATCGAATTTCGAGGCCTACATAAATACGAAGGTAAGCTGAAATTTAATTCACTTATGCTTGTAAACCACAAGCAAAAAAAATAGCAAGATGAGGCAAAAAGACATTAAAGTAAAATTCTTTAAGGTTCTAAAACAATATATATATATATATATATATATATATATATATATATATATATATATATATATATATATATATAGCTATATACCTGTATATATCATATACGAGCACTCGTAGCATTACTTCTATATCTTCCAATGAAGACGGAGTGTTTCCGTCGAAATATCAAGAAATAACGTGTGAGTGTTCTTCTTTTTTTGTGTTTCTATATTGTGTGTTACTGTGTATTGCACTATATATATGTATATGTATATATATATATATATATATATATATATATATATATATATATATATATATATATATACATTCAAACACGAAATCCCGCCAAACGGCGAATAAATACTCATATATACAGAAACAGATATAAGGAAAAGGGATAGGAACACATATAAAGGACGAACACAATAGAGGTGGGGAAGGCGGAATCGAACGGATCACAAGAGTAAAAATATTTATATATATATATTCCTCAACTAGTCACCCTATTAAGGCCAACACACACATTTCCCCCAACGTGTAACAAGTTTTGTATATTCCGTCACTGACAAACTCTTCCGACTTTTCTCAAATCCATTTGACTTTTTGACAGCTGCGGCTTCACCTCATCATCGTTCGAGGTGTAATGATTACCCTTTGAGGTGTCTGTCTTGAGTTGATGAAGGAAAAACAATAAAAATCACAAAAGGCATTTGCAAGATCGCTTAAGGGAATAAGTAGGAGGGTTTTGTGTTTGTGTTCTCTGTCTTTGAGAGATAGCCAATGGTGGACCCATCGTGACCACAGATTTATCACAGAGGTATTATCATCCCAATTATTGTTATATAAACAATGAAGGCGACACACGTTCCAACACTGGATATATATTGCAATATATGGTTTGTGATATATACGCTTTTAATAAGTGATTCGCTTTTGGTCAATTCTGAATTGAATCTTCAAAAAGACGAGTTTGCTTAGATGTTTATATCGTCTGTGGGTCAGTGATCTCGGACGTCCACTGCTAGTGTTTCATCATCAACAATAATGGCTTTTTACAAACTCGCAACCACGAACTTCTACCACCCATCAGATTGACAGTAGTCCTACCAACAGCATCGTCACAACATAATAAACAGGCTTTTAAAACGACGATTGAATCTCAGTAGGAGTCAGTTTTTAATAGTCACGCTGTTTAAACTCGCAAATGTTGTCACGTATAGCACACAACACTAGAACACGTCTCCATACTTCATCCGCTTCTCAAAATACTACACTGGATGAACAATGTAACGACCTCAAACCTGCGCATGCGTGTTGATGGGGGAAATGTTACTTCCACATGCCACAAAGGAGTGTTTCTGAAGGTCATTTCGATTGTATTACTAGAACACGTCTCCATACTTCATCCGCTTCTCAAAATACTACACAGGATGAAGAATGTAACGACCTCAAATCTGCGCCTGCGTGTTGATGAGGGAATGTTACTTCCACATACCACCATAAGTGCTTCTGAAGGTGATTTTGTTTGTGGACTACAAGCATGTGTGCTTAAGAGTTCAGCATAGCTTCGTATTATCTACTTGAAGGTAAGAGTGTCTTTCAAGAGGTCAGTAACGTTGAATTCGATAAGTTGGTAACGATGAAGAACGTGTGGCCGGTGGAATTGTAATAATGGTGCTCTGGTCCAGAGAGTTGGTAATGATGATGGAAGTGTGGCTAGGGAAATCGTGATGGTGAAGTTAGACCGTGTCGTGCGCCGTGTTACAAAGTCGAAAAACACACTTCACGCGGAGGCACGCCTGTCCGCCCAGACTGCTCGGAGCAAAACGTCGACCAGTTACGATAAAAAAGGCACACCACCTTATTACATTTCACCATTTATGTAACCTCACTATCATTGATAGTCGCGTCACAATAAAATCTTGCGCATTAACGGTCCGTATATATCACACCCTGTGAATCCTGTACCCTTTAATTCATGCATACCCTTAAGCTTAGATTTCTCACATATATATCTCCAGGGTCTTTATAAAATAATGTCCAGTTTTAACTCTCCGTCTCCATCCCACACAGTCCTGTCTTAGACGCGAACCCCTGTTGTCACATTCAAAATGATGAATTGCTGTACCCTTAATGCGACTCCACAGGGTGAAGGGGGATTAAGGGACCGCGCCAGGGCCGGCGGCAGGGGTTCTCGTAATTAACAAAAGCAGAATTAGGACGAGAAATGGCATTAAGTCTAAGAGAATAAAACGTTGTTAGCGTTGGCAAGGAATAAGGAAGACACGTGGTATGACTCCAGCTGGAGAAACATACTATAATGAAGGAAAAAAGGATTGCTAGGAGTCAAATCCTGGAGAAAATAAACCCTGTTTCAATATTGGACTCGCAGTAGGGTACCAAATGATGTTTTGAGTCCATAACTCAGTCTCCTTACCGTATATGCATCTGTGCATCGTTTAACAGATGAACCCTTGTAACTTCTAACCCTGATTTTAATTTCCTGTACCCCTAAGGAATCAATCCTGAATGATAAAGCCTTAGATCATTAAACCCTGAAGTATTTTATGATCTAAGGCATGAATCATACACCCGATAATCCATTCTTAATTATACGTATTGATCCTAAAACTTATATAATTCTCAAGTGTGTAAGAGACGTAATAAAAATCAGATAATTGGGATTTTTTATGGGGAAAAGGATTTATTTAGTTCAATTGCGTCAATGTGATTGAATTAAAGACGTCCTTCAATTATTTTCTTCGGAATATATAAGTTAATCATGTAAAAAAATCGTAAAATATTTCGGTAAAAATTAATTTCATCATAATCACTCGAAAAATAATTTATACCCTGGAGGACGATTATCAAACCAATTCCATTGATATTATCAAATCTATTATTGACTAAAGGAAGGTTAAGATAACATTTGACCAATGTGAAATTCATGAAA